>NC_090751.1:77046555-77081555 GCF_036898095.1 Palaemon carinicauda
GGTATCTATGAAGTCCAGCAAGGCACTCGAGGTAGGATGGGCGGGCCATTACCCGAAAGTAGTTCGAGGTAAGTATTGTTAGGAAAAATACAAATTACTTGAAATTTGTGATTTGTTCCAACACAGATTACTTACCTCGAACTACTTTCTTAGGAGACCTATACCTTAGGAGGTGGGAGTGTCCTTCAGGACCTAGAGACCGTGACGAGAATAGAAGAGGAACCTAGGTAGGAGATAAGGTTCTGCTGACCTCAAAGAAAACACGAGAACAAGGGAAAACTACGCAAAAAACCATCTTTATTGTCTATGTAACTCACTTCTGCAAGAATCCTAGGAGACATGTCCTTCCAAAGATAGTGTATCCCATGGCAGTTTCAAGGGGCTAACCGAGCCATTTCCGGTAAGGGAATAGGGTAAGGAAGAACAAGGGGCTCAGGAAGGAACCTGTGTCTCTTGGACTCGCTACCCGCAGTTACCACTGGGGTTACACCCTTAAACCATTTGGAGTGCGGAAATGACGGGACCGCGCGAGAACCCGCCCAGGGACTTCTCAAGTAGTCCTTCAAGTAGTGAGCCGTAAAGGTCGACTGGTTAGACCAAGTACCTGCCCGCAGGCTTTGGCCCACTGCCATGTCCTTCTCAAATGCCAAAGAAGCATTTAGACTCCTAATGCTGTGGGGTCTGGGCTTTCCTGGAAAGGGGACCCCTGCACTACTGAAGGGCCTGACGATCACTTGCCTTATCCAGAAGAAGAAAGTGTTCTTGGAGACTAGCTCCTTCACAGTCCCGAGGAAAATGAACAGACTCTTGATCTCGGGATGAAGTCTAGCTGTCCTTTCTAAATACTGCCATACTGCAAGTCCCTCGGGTTGTCCGAGCGAGGAAAAGCTGGCACTGGGAACAATTCCATTTTGGGGTCCCAAACAACTGTATTCTGAGTCTTGGCTACGAAGGAGGGTAAGAATCTGAAAGTAGTATCTCGCCAGCCCTTCGAGCGTGAGATCTCGTACGACAGGCCAGGAATCTCACCTACTCTTTGTTGATGCCAGAGTTAAACGAAAGACTACCTTGAGGGTGAGCTCCTTGTCTAGAATGTCTTTTAGAGGCTCGAAGGGAGGTTCCAAAATCAACTTCAAGTACCCTAGCCATATTCCCCTGGGGCACTCTAACGGCTTGGGGAAAAACGACTGCTCGAAGCTCTTGAAGAGCGTCGAGATCTACCTGGAGGCACCCAGGCCTATGTCCTTCAGGAGGAAAACTTGGGATGGACATGCCCACTTCGTCCCTGAGATAGACCAGGAAGTCTGCTATCTCGTGAATGGAGGCCCCTAATGGCCTGATGTTCTTCGAGGAGCACCCCGTAGAAAAGGTAGCCCACTACGCCTGGTACACCTCGACTGACGAACGCCTCAGGTACCCTGCCATCCTTGATGCTGGCCTCGACGGAAATCCTTCCTTTTTCAGGAGACGCTCGATAACCTCCACACGAGGGAGGGATCAAGGGTTTTCATGGAACCTCTGGAAGTGAGGCTGAGGAGAAGGGCTGGTCTGTCTGGAAGTGTCCCAGGTGTAAGGCATGCCCGTTCCTTTAGATCCGCGAACCACTCCCTCTCTGGCCACCAGGGCGCTACCAAAGTCACCCACAGGATGGCCGTCCGTCTCATTGGAAGGCATCCTCAAACGCTGCTGCTGGATCTGGCACAGGAAAACAAAACACGGAGAGCTATGCGTTTAGTCTCGTGGCAAAGAGGTCGAACACCGGCGAGCCCCACTTCAGGGAGAGGTTTTGACCACTTCTGGGTGTAGGGAACACTCGGGCCCTACTACTCGACCCTTCCAGTTGAGGCCGTCGGCCAGGACGTTCCTCTTCCCCGGAGAGAACCTGGCTGAAAATTTAATTTGTTCCACTTCAGCCCATTCTAGGAACTCCATCGTGAGATTGCACCGTTCCTTCGACTTTAGTCCTCCATGCTCTTTCACATAGGCCACCACCGTGGCGTTGTCGCACCCCGGATCCCCGGAGCTTCCCTGGGGTAGATGGACGATCCTCATCTCCAGCACGTATATGTGCAGGTTCGTCTCCTCGACTTCCCATTTACCTTTTGCCATTTTGTCGAGAAGATGAGCACCCCATCTCTCCTTGGATACGCCAGTGAACAGGAGCATCTCCGGAGGGTCGGCAGAAAAGGGCATTCCCTTGAGGGTGTTCGTTCCGATTGCTACCACCACAGGACTTCCTTCGTCTCTGGGGACACCAGGACTATCTAGTGCGGGGAGTCCTCTCAGTCTTTGCCAGACCTTGGCTCTCCTGGGTTAACCCAACAGGAAGGGCCAGAGTATCTGTTTCAGGGTGTCCAGTTTCTCCACAGAGGGGAAGGCCCTCGCCATCCGGGAGTCTAGAACCAACCCTAGGTAGATCATCCTGGTGGAGGAAATCAGCTGGGACTTCTCCAGGTTGATGATGATACTCAAGACGTTGTAAAACTGCAGGAGCTTCTCGTCTTGCTCCCTCAGTACTTCCTCTGGGACTGAAAGCAACAACCAGTCACCTAAGTACCGAATCTGACGGACGTCCTGTTCGTACGCCCAGCCTGAAACTGTTGAGAAGACCTTCGTGAAGCCCTGAGGACTGCCGACAGTCTGAAGCATAGGGTTTTGAACTGCCATGTTTTTGGTACTCCAATTTACCCTTAGGAACCTCCTGTTGGAGGGATGAACAGGGACCTGGAAGTAGATGGTTTTGAGGCTTATGGACCTCAGCAGTCCTCCTCCTTCAAGGTCGCTAAGACCAACTTCGGAGTGTCCATCTTGAAGCCGGTGTTGTACACGAATTGTTGAGGGCTGAAAGGTCTCCAGAACCCTGTCGCCTTTTCCACCAGGAAGAGGCTGTTGTAGAACCCTGGACTCGGTTCTCGACTGGTTCTACTGCCCCTATCGCCAGCATTGCCGAGCCTTCTTCCAGCAATACTGCTACTCTCCAGGGGTCTCTGGGTGCCAACCACTCCGCCTGTTGATCTGGGATCCGAGGTGGAGGTCCGCTAGGAAGGGAAGCTTGTACCCCTCCTTTAGTACTGCTACAGTCCCCGGATCCGCTACGTGGTCCCGCCATGCTTGCCAATATCGTTTGAGGCATCCCCCCACCTGAGGTGCCAGCAGGAGTAGGGGGGGCCTCCCCTCCTAACTCCTTCGAGAGCCGCAGCCTGAACGCCCTCTCCTGGAGTCTGAGTAGGAGGGTCTGAAGGTTAACTGAGGAGTCGAAGCTCCCCTACGGGGGGCAAGGTAAGGGAAAGATTACGTGTGCCAACTTCTACATCCGACAGGCGGACGGAGCCGAAGAGGCACTGGGCAAGGGTGCGGGGCTCCCTCTCCAGCGGCCACCGAAGCAGGCACTGGAGAGGCAATAACCCTGTTCGACCCGCTCGGGGAAAAACCACTCTGCCTTCGTCACGGATGGAGCCGTCATGGGCCTACCCCCTCCCGGGGAAATCCGTGGGGTTTAAGAACCCTGCCATCTCAGAGGCCTCTTCTGATGCTTGGATGGGGCTGGCCGGGACAATGGCACGGCTGGCCCCATCACGGATGGGGCCGCCGGAATGGAGGTATCCGTCATGGGTGCGTCAGCGGCCACTTCCAATGCTTGGATGGGGCTGGCCGGGACGATGGAGCGGCTATCTCCATCACGGATGAAACCACTGGGATGGAGGTACCCATCATGGGTCTACCCCTTCCCGGGGAGATCTGTGGGGTTTAAGTACCTTGCCATGTCAGCGGCCTCCTCCGATGCTTGGATGGGGCTGGCCGGGACGATGGCACGGCTAGCTCCATCACGGATGGAGCCGCCAGGATGGAGGTAGCCGTCATGGGAGTGTCAGCGGCCACCTCCAATGCTTGGATGGGGCTGACCAGGACAATGGCATGGCTGGCTCTAACACGGATGGAGCCGCCGGGACGGAGGTAGCCGTCATGGGTGTGTCAGCGACCACCTCCAATGCTTGGATGGGGCTCGCCAGGACGATGGCACGGCTGGCTCCATCATGGATGGAGCCGCCGGGACGGAGGTAGCCGTCACGGGTGTGTCAGCGGCCACCTCCAATGCTTGGATGGGGCTGACCAGGACGATAGCACGGCTGGCTCCATCACGGATGGAGCCGCCGGGGCGGAGGGAGCCATCATGGGTGTATCAGTGGCCACCTCCAATGCTTGGATCATGGGTCTACCCCCTCCCGGGGAATCCGTAGGGTGTGAGTACCCTGGCCTACCAGCAGTTGACCACGAATCCTGAATGGAGCAGTCGTGGTACCGGGTATGGATGCCATGCTGCGGCTACCTCCGCTGGAAGGATGGAGCTCCTGCGGATATCCATGGAGCCACGGGCTTCCCCGTGTTGGCTGGTTGGTTCCTTCGTTCAGGGCCGGCCATCGAAGGACCGGAGGCCGGGACAAGGCTGCCAGTCCGAAGAGGCGACTCTCTCCGCTGGGCGGGAGAAGTCGGAACCTTCGCGGGCTTATGCCTGTCGGAACGGGGGCCTCTGTCCTGGGTCCACTGCGCTTGTGCCGAGCTAGGTGGCCTTTGGAGGTCAGGACTCGACTGCCAGACCGAAGGGGCGACTCTCTCCGCTGGGCGGATGGAGCCGGACCCTTCGTGGACTTACGCCTGTCAACTGGCATCACCGTCGGAACGGGGCCTCCGTCCTGGGTCCACTGGGCTCAGAGGACTTATGCCGATCTGCCAGAGCCTGCTGAGGGGTTGTTAGGGTTCACGTCGAAGGGCGGGCATCACCGTCGAAACGGGGGTCTCCGTCCTGGGTCCACTGCGCTCGTGCCGAGCTAGGTGGCCTTTGGAGGTCAGGACTCGACTGCCAGAACGAAGGGCGACTCTCTCCGCTGCGCGGATGGAGCCGGACCCTTCGCGTACTTACGCCTGTCGACTGGAACCTGCCATGATGAGTCCCTCCGTCGGGTGCCGCTGCTGAGCTTCCTCAGCGCGCCGTCTTGGGAGGCTCCTTCTCGGCGACGTCCTCGGCTGCAGAAGTGACTAAAAAACACGCCAAAGAGGCTGGAGAAGAATTAGGGACATTTTTCCCCCACATGAAGTCATCAGAGGAGACGTGGCCTGCTTGCACCAGGACGCCGTCTCCCAACACACTCCCGCCAATCCCTCAAGCCCCTCACTCGCCTGGAACGACACCACAACCCCACTATCCTGAATGAATGAATGATTTAAAGTATTCAGGCATACTGACATCTAAGGTCATTGACGCCGGTAACATTTAATTTATGTATACACAAATAAAAATTGAAATAAAATAAAAAATTAAAGAGAATTCAATTAAAATCATAAAAATTGAGTGTCATAAAAGTTAAATATTTTTCAGAAGACCTGCTTCTGAAATAAATCTAAAAATGCCTCTTGCATGGTAGGACACATCATTTCCAAGAATCTTGGCAAGGATGAACCTGCCAAGTGCCACCCTCACCTCGAGCCTCAAACAAATATCTATTCCGCAAGTTGTTATAATTGGGGCATTCGGTCAACAAATGCCTTACTGTTAGAGGTACTAAACAGTTGTCACAATACGGTTGGTGTTGGCCCTTCAGCAGAAACTCATGTGTCAACCGAGTGTGACCAATACGGAGACGACAAAGAGACATCTCCCATTTTCGGGGCATCATATCATACCTCCAAGGAGATATGTCATTTGTTACTTCCCTCATTTTATTGCCATCTTGACTATCCCATTGCTGTTGCCATTTATTGCAAACCAATTTCTTGATGTCAGGTAAGAAATCATTACAGGGAATGGGATACCTTCTTGGCAGCAACTCGGATGCAGCCTCCTTAGCCAGTGAATCTGCCTTCTCATTCCCGGACACACCTACATGTCCTGGAACCCAACAAAATTGAACTGTTATACCTCTCCGTCCAATAAGGAAGAGCAATACTAAAATCTTTAAAACTAGAGGGTTATTAGAATTAAAAACTTCCATAGCTTGAAGGACACTCCTTGCATCACTAAAAATTGTAAAATTACCCTCCTTCTCCAACGCTATTTTCTCAATAGCGGTTAATATGCCATACAGTTCGGCAGTAAATATGGAAGCGGTCAGAGGAAGTGCACCTCTACAATTAAAACCATTACTATGTACTCCAATTCCAACGCCAGCATCAGATTTGGAGCCATTAGTATAGATAAAAGTTGATCCTCTATGTTCTTTAACATATTCATTACCTGGCTTCTACGTCTGACATATTCTTCTTATCTCCAATAAAATATTTACAAAAAGATATCTCTGGAAACTTCCATGGAGGCGTTGATGATACCTTGAATGGAAGTACCTTATTTCTAATCATATCTAGACTATTTAATAATCGTTTCACCCGAAAGCCATAAGGTTGAGGAGATTTTGGGTGCAACTCAAAGTGTGATGCATGTCTTACAAGGCTTGCAGTCTGAAAGGCTAGAGAGTTAGGGAGTCTTTGCAATCTAAACCAATACTGAAGAATAGAAGACATTCGGTAAAGGTCTGGAGGTAACTCTCCAGCATCAACAAGGAGACTTGGGATAGGCGAGGTTTTAAAAGCTCCAGTAGACAATCTAATACCTGCATGATGTATCGAGTCTAATATTTTTAACCGGCTTGGGGTGGCTGAAGAATATACCTCACAACCATAACTAATTTTGGAAAAAATCAAGGCCTTGATAATTTTAAAATAGTATTGCGGTCTGCCCCCCATGATGTATGGGACAATACTTTTAAAATATTCAGAGCTTCAACACATTTAGCTTTTAGCACTTTTAGGTGAGAAACCCATGTAAGTCTACAGTCAAATATCAAACCTAAAAATTTGGTTTCCGATACACATGGGATCCATTGACCTTTAATGTATATATCCGGGTTTGGATGCGCTCCCCGGATACGACAGAAATGTACAATAGTAGTTTTACTTGTCGAGAACTTAAATCCATTCATATCGGCCCACTGGATAATTTTGTCAATTGGGAGCTGCAGTTTTCTCTCAACCGTTGCCATTCTGGCTCCAGCAAATGATATGGAGAGATCATCCACAAATAATGTTGCGAGAACATCCCAGGGAATGACAGAGGATATCCCATTAATTGCTAGTGCAAAAAGGGTTACACTCAGCACACTCCCCTGAGGAACTCCTTCTTCCTGGCATTTACTCTGTGATAGAGCTTCCCAAACTCTCACTTGGAAACTCTACGTGAAAGAAATAACTGGATGAATAGTGGTAGCTCACCTCTCAATCCCAATTCATGAATGGTTTTAAGTATACCATATCTCCATATGGTATCATATGCCTTTTCACAAATGGAGGACTCAAGTTGTATCACCACATCAGTCGTTGAGTGCATTTTCCTGAATCAACATTGAATGGGTGATAAAATATTCTTCTTTTCAAGGTACCAAATCAGTCTTGCATTGACCATCTTCTCCATGATTTTACATAAACAAGATGTCAATGCAATAGGTCGGTAGTTTGCTGCTAAAAACTTGTCCTTACCGGGTTTTAAAAAGGCTAAAATAATGGCTAGTTCCCAAACACTTGGATAACTATGATCATGCCATATTCTATTAAAAATGCTTAAAATAAATAACTTTGTATTAAAAGGTATATGTTTAATCATTGCATATGGAATTCCATCGGGTCTAGGGGCTGTATCGTTACAAGTAGCAAGAGCAGAATCAAATTCTCTTTCAGTAAAAGGAGAATTGTATGACTCTTGCTTTCTTGTTGCGAAGTTTAAAACTTTCTTTTCTTCAATGCTCCTATACTGGTGACCAGGAGCTGCTTGAAACTTGCACGATACATTTGTGAAATGGTCAGCCAGGGCATTGCTAACTTCGGTTGCTCTAGTCATATACTGGCCATTTATCTTTAACACTGGTGGTGGGTTTGGGGTGAATTTGCCTGCTATCATTTTTACTTTCCTCCACACAGATGATGTTGGTGTTCTACTGTTAACGGAGGAAACAAATGACATCCAAGACTGGCGCCTAGCTTCTTTCATGGCATGGCGGAACTGTGCTCTACATTTCTTGTATATGACTAAATTCTCCTCATTACGGCGCATGCGCAATCGAGTTAAAGACTTTCTTGTGGCTCTGTGCAGGGCAGTTAGTTCTGATGACCACCAGGGGACTGGTCGTCGTCTGAATATCCCAGTTGTTTTGGGAATGGAATTCACTCCTGCTGTGTGAAGAGTTCCATTAAGTAAGTCTATGGCATCATCAACACTTTCAAACTGTTCTGCATTTCCTTCAATTTCACTTAACTCCCAAAATCTATTCCAGTCCGCCTTATCAAGATTCCATCGAGGCGATCTTTGTAAAGGTGGACCATTGTTGGTGTTTATAATGATTGGTGCATGATCACTAGTATGCCAATCATCTAATGTTCTCCAATTAAAATCGAGAAGACAGTTAGAGCTTGCAACTGATAGGTCAATGCAGGACAAGGTATCTGTCTGTACATGAAAATGTGTGGGCTCTCCTGTATTGAGGAGTCCGACATCTTCATTCTCCAAAATTGACGATATAATATTACCCCTTGCATTTGCTAAAACATCACCCCATAAAGGATGTCTACTATTAAGATCTCCTAGTAAGAGAAAGGGTTATGGGAGTTGTTTAATCAGCTCTACTATATCATCATATGAGATGTTATCATTTGGAGGCAAGTAAAGAGAACAGATTGTGTATTTTCTCCCTATATCAATCTGTACAGCCACTGCCTGCAGAGGGGTACAGATAGACAAAGATATTTGGGGAACATCTCGATGAACATATATAAGACTTCCCCCATGGCTCCCTACTCGTTGATCATATGGTGTCCTATAGCTAACATACTCTCTGGGACAAGGAGTATTAGTATCGAGCTTGCTTTCTTGTAGACATACTGTTATAGGGGAGTGCTCACGTATGAGGAGCTTAAGTTGTTCATATTTCGCCCTTAAACCCTGGCAATTCCATTGCAGAATGGAGGAAAAAACTATGGTTTATTTTTTGGAAGACACCTTAGATGAAGTCTTCCCATTGGCAATATTTGATCTAACAATATTTCCCGGAGGTAACTCTAGAGAGGATCTTGATATAGTGGGTTTTGTGTTTCTCTTTTTCTTTGTGTCCTTTTGATCTAATTGTTGAGGAGGATGGTGGACCTCAACTTGAATTTCTGATTGGTTCAATTTACCTTCTAGTTGTTCAGAAACATCAGCAGACGAGATGTCATATTTATTGGAAGTCGTGACTTTAATGTTTCTTATGGTAGGAGGCGAGAGGGAGGGAGGTCTCTCTCTTTTTCGATTAAAAGGTTGTGATCTGTCAGGTTTTTGCACCTTCCCCACTACGGGTTCACCAGGTAAATTGGTTTGAAGTGCAACCTCCATCAGATCAGGCAAGGAAACGGCCTGTGAGAGGTTTGTACTATTGTTTAAAATCAGAGTAGTTGGCTTTTGAATAATTTTCAGATCTTTAAGTATCCGTTTTGATTTTTCTACAATTTCTGGATATAGATTTTCGATGGGACTTTCAACCTCTTTAACTACTTTCATTTGCTTCTTTATCTTAGAAGTAGAGATATAATTTTCGTCTGTGTGGTTTGGCAAGTTTTTCTTCAGAACCATTGAAAAAGGTTGCCCTGGTCTTATTTGCTTATCAAGAGCTCTTTTACGAGCCTCTTTAAAAGTAACCCTTTCCATGGTACTAATGGCCTGGATTTCTTTTTCAAAAATAAACTTTACACAGCTTTTAGATGTAGCTGGGTGTGCTTCCCCACAATGTATGCAATTAGGGTTTTCTAAGCATACTCCATGACTACTTTTTCCACAGTTGGCACAAATAGCTGGCTTATTTAGTTTTTCTTTACATTTCTGGCTTAAATGGCCATACATTTGGCAATGATAACATCGCAATGGTGACGGGATATATGGTTTTACCTTCAAAGATAGCCATCCAGCTTTTATAACATTTGGTAATCGGCATTGATCAAATGTTATAATCAGAGTAGCAAGAGGGATACGTTGTTCTCCAACTCTCTTTCTCATTCTGACTACTTTAATTACTTCTTGATTTTTCAGTTCATCCTCTATTTCTTTTTCCTCTATATCCAACAATTCTGGAGCATATATCACACCTATACTCTGGTTGAAAGTAGGGTGCGAAACGCATTTTACGCTATGACCATTCAATGTTGTAAGTGTTTTTAACCTTTCACCTTGTAATGGGGACAGTGTCTCTATCAAGAGACTTCCATTTCCCTGGGGTAAAATTTTTGGCTGCCCTCCACATAAAGTAACTATTTCCCTATTAGCTTTAAAAACCTTTATACGCTCATTTCTTCCGTTTTCAAATTCCAAGATAAAAAAATTTTCATAATTCACTACTTCATAGTGACCAGGTAATACTACTACTTTTCTATATCTTTCTGTACTGTCATCATTTTTCACTCTCTCTCTCTTCTTCTCTAGCGTTTTATTATTCACATGACGTGAATAAGGTTCTAACGTTACAATGTTAGAACCCGAGTTGGAGCTGTCTGTACCGAGGTCCATGTTTGTATTTTCCAGGTCGTCAACAGAGGTGTTGGGTTTTTTTGAAAAAGCAAGCCGGGTTATCCATCTCTTATCGGAGGATGTCAGTCCTCCTATCCCATGTGGCCCAACACGAGAAGAGGCTTCAGCGGGGACCAGTCCTCTATTAGAGAGGGGCTGCCTCTCTTAAGGTGGGCCTACACTGGTCAGTGGGGGTAGTTAGCCCCTCCCACCGTCGACTCCAATGCCTGGCGTCAACCATTACCCGCAAATATGGGTGACTTAAAACCAGATCACTGGAGCCCGACTCTTAACAGACTTGGTCTGCACCCAATGGGGTCTGCCAGAGGGTGATGGCGTCTAAATTGGCACAGGTTGAGATGGAATGCAGTCCATCCCACACTCTGCCAAATACAAAGCAGCATCCAAAGTAAAATCAAACATGCCAAAGTCGTCAACAATATCGAGCCCAAAAGGAAGAGATGGGAGAAAAAAGAAATAATCAAAAGTAAAAGAGAAAGTGCTGACTGATTTACTTGGATCAACAGCTGGGCACCGAGGTCCAATGGGAAGTAGTTCCCACTGTTCATTAGAGCCCAGCTGCTAATCCCTAAGCCCCCCATCCTCATCAAGGCTTCAGCATCTGGGGGGCCACTATCCTGAAGATCAGACTCTTGGGGAAGGGCCGCGGCCCTCTTCCCCACAACGGACTTACCTCGTCCCCTACTCTGGGTAGGGGAGGGTGGTAGGGAAGCTCTCTCTGACGAGACGCCCGGCGAAGCAAGGGGGGAAGGGGCGCTAGTCTTCTTAGGCGACCTCTTCGTCGCCTACTTCTTGGTGCTATACCGCACCCACTCCGACTCCTGGGGAAGAGCAATGGGCACTTCCCCACAACTGACTTACCTCGTCCCCTACTCTGGGTAGGGGAAGATGGCTGTATAAAGAAGCTCCATTCGACGAGGCATCGGGAGAAGTAAGAGGAGAGGCTCGTCTTCCTATGAGACCTCTTGGACGCATTCTTCTTCTTGGTGCCACGTTCCAGGATTCGCACTCCGGACACGTGGCTGTAGGAGAACATAAGCTGCCCCTACACGACGAACACAGAGGATAAGGGTAGGAAGGATGATTTATTGTTAATTTGTTCTCTTCAGCTATTTATTTCCTTATTTCATTTCCTCGCTGGGCTATTCTTCCTTATTGGAGCCCCTGGGCTAAAGCATCTTGCTTTTCTAAATAGGGCTGTAGCTAGGATAGTAATAATAATAATAATAAGTCCACGTAGGGACCTCGAAAGACAAAAAAAGGGGGGGTTGGGGACACATGGTCGCACTGGGTAAGAGAGAGCGCCGAGATGTTATCACAGCGCGACCAGAGAACTTACTGGAGTTCGAGACCTGAGCAAGCATGCTCTCTGACCTGGGGGATAGCCTAAGGGCATGTTCCACTCCACCTGAGGTTACCCCTCATAGAAAACAGGACTAGGGGTAAACTACACAAAACTCTGGTCGGTTGGGAGGAGATCCCAGATGCTCCTAAGAAAGTAGTTCGAGGTAAGTATTATGTGTTGGAACAAATATGATTTATATTTAAAATACAGTCACACTCATTGTGCGTGGGTACTGTTTCAGGAGGTGTGCACATCAATTACCCTTGAGTAAGTTTTGGCTAAAATCTGGCTAAAATTACTTCTGTCCTCCTTTCTCTTTGCAATGATGATTCCCATAAAGAAATAACTGGCTTTATCTCTTTTAACTGATTATCATCAGATTTGCTATTCCACTTATCTTGCCGTTTCGTAACTAATTTATATAGCGTTTCAAGTGGATTGTAAGATCTGAATCTACTTTTAAGTCTTTTGATCCAATACACACATAATGTCTGCCTAAGACTATGTAGTATAGCCTTTAGGTTTCTCACAAATATCTCAGTGCTATGTGTAAGTGGGGAACCACCTTTGTCCCTACATTGAGATTTTGAAACCATACAGAGAGCATTGAAGGGATATATTCATAAACAATCATGAAACACCATTTCCAATAGGAGCAAATATGCTATTACAAGCTGCAAAAATCAGAATTAGCAATATTCAACCATTTCCCATTCTTCCACCTTAGACCTTAAAGAAAACAAATATGTTCTTATCTTTTTTATCTGTAAGAGAAATATAGTTATACATCTAGTCACCATAAACAACATTCCTTAGAACATATTTAAATGAAAGGAATTCATTAGGCTATTTACTCTATATTGATGGCTCTAAATCTTTAATGGGTGCTGGCTGTGCTGCAGTGTACTTGACAAAATTAGTCAGCTCTTATTACCTAGTGAAGCATCGGTATTTACATTTGAACTATCAGCCATTATATTAGCAATTTAGGTTATTAAACTATTGAAGATAGGATGAATCATAAGTTTATAGTTTATAATGATTCATTAAGTGCTACAGAAGTCCTCATCAGAATCAATTTGTAATGAAAAAAAAAGGGCTCCTTGACAGGTTTTACTTCCGCAGGGTAAATATAGAATTTGGTTGGATTCCAGCCAGTGTTGGGATTATGGGTAATGAAAAACAAATGCTGCAGTTAAATATTTAGTCAATTACCAAAGCCAACTTTTACGCTACCCATAAAACAGATTTTGGGCGAAGCGAAAAATCTATTTTTGGGTGAGATAGCCATGACGTCCTGATGGAAGGTTCCTTCAGTAGCTTCCTATGGTATATTTAACTACAGTGGATATTCCCAGAGAATTAAACTAAAGGTTATAACAGAATTCTAACTTCTGGTGCGAGTACCCTAAAGGTTTCCCCTGGGATATCGTATATCAACGAGGGACGCATGCATAAACACGCCACATAGCTATCTACACCCCATATAGAGTTAACACTTCGATATGGAAAGGTGGCTGAGTAACTGAGGAGCCGTTCCAAGGTTACTCTCATCCCTGGCTACTTTTGGTACTCGAGACGTAAACAAACGGGCGCCATTGCTAAATGACGTCACGTCCGTCCTCATTCTGAGTTCAGCTTCTACCAATCTCCACGATACAGTAGGTCAAGGAGGGGCCTGAAAGGCTGAACTAGAATAGACGGGAGGGTCCATCAGGACGTCATGGCTATCTCACCCAAAAATAGATTTTACACTTCGCTCAAAATCCGTTTTTTGGGCTCAAGCCATGACGTCCTGATGGAAGTGTACCAGAGAATTAATGTATCGTGGATTTTTTCCCCTTTAATCCAAGTGCCAAGGGCTTCGAACAGTATTATAAAACATGTCCTTACCAGAGATTCTATGATGAACTAGCTTCCTGCCCCCCTGGCAGGGAAGTCCTGGTGGACAATAGGAACATCTCGAAGCAATCATTGAAGAGCTACTCACCCGGTGGAGAGTTCACACTGGACTCGGAGACAAGACAAAGGTTAATATTCGGGTAGGAATATTATCAAGCATAGGTAAGTAAATGACATTTACTACTCCCCCTGGAGGAGAGATCATTCTGGTCTCGGAGACAAGACAAAGGTTAATATTCGAATAGGAATATTATCAAGGCATGAGTGAGCATATAACATAATTACTTATATTATTCTTCTTGATCTTCGGGAAAGGGTGAATAAAACTATAACAATCGTATATTTCTTGATAAAGAATAGGAGCGAAGAGAGACGCACATGGAAATAAAATAGACATTTCATTTTTAGGATTGCTGATCATTATGGCAGTAATTACAATAATGAATATAGTTTATTTACAATAATAAAGAATAATGTACATAGAAAAGAAAGACGGTAATCTTGATTCTGAAAAGAAAATTTACTTTTTAGAAACACAAGTTCCAGAGGAACGCCAGTCTTTTAAAATTCAAAAAAAACACATCATGCCCTAGGGCATCTGGCACTCATCTAAAGTCAATGACATTTCACCTTGGTAAGAACAGTCTATTAGAAACACTAAGTGTCCATTAAATAACTATGTATCACAATAGGGTCAACACAGGCACCCGTAGAGTTAGAGTCCCAAGCAACTCACTGTTCTATGCAGATTTAAGTAGCAGGTTTCATAACACAACCTGCAGCTAACACGAAATGCTGCACTTCGTGCAATTGTTTTGCGTAGTGCTTGAAGAAAACGCGCGGTGATTTCCAGCCTGTAAAGCTCTTGAGGCTTTCGAAATCCATACTCTGGAAGAAGTTCAGAGAAGAAGCGACTTTTCTAGGATCATAACCTGCGGGTGTACTGTCAGGATCCGCTCTGCGAATGAAATAGGTGATTTTCGCTCTTAGTTATTTCAGTGACAGGTCGCTACCCGATGTTTCTCCTTTGAAGAGTTGTCCTCCACCGAAGTCTGAAGTTCTTCGAAGATACACATTAAGACTCTCCACTGGGCATAGAAAGACATCTTCCTTCAGGGGGCAGATTCTCCAAGGGTCCCATCTCTTGGTGGGTAGTTCATTCTTAGCGAGAAACGTCGGATTGGGGAAGAGGGTAAATCTCCTGTCTCGGCAAACAGGATATGACCCTCTTCTCTTGATAATGCCACTATTTCACTGACTTGGGCTCCCGAGGCGAGAGCAAAAAGGAAGATAACCTTTTCAGTCAGGTCTTTCAGAGGGCAAAAATCGTTGTCCGTGCTAGAAGCAAAATTTAGCACCTTGTCCAGGGACCAGGAGATAGGTTTTGGTGGGAGTGCTGGGCGTAGTCTAGCACATGCCTTTGGCAGTTTATTGAAGATATCACTGGACAGATCAATCTGGAAGGCGTATAGGAGTGGTCTAGTCAAGGCCGATTTACAGGTGGAAATCGTGTTGGCCGCTAAGCTTTGTCTATGAGGGTGAATGAAGAAGGACATGCAAAAATCAATGGTGATTTTCGTAGGATTTTTTGCCTTGACAAAGGAGACCCACTTTCTCCAGGAAGATTCGTATTGCCGTCTAATAGACTCAATCTTGTACTCCTCGAGGAAGTCTAAGCTTTTCTTCGAGATCCCAAACCTTTTCTTTGCGGCTAAGGAGAGAAAATCATGAGATGAAGGTCCCTGACTTTCAGTGATGAAGCGAAGACAGTCGACTTCTGTACTTGTTGTGAGAGAACTGGGCCCGGTAGGGGGATCAGCGTGGGCTGCAGCTCCAGGACCAGGGGATACAAATTGCTCTGGGACCACTTGGGAGCCACTAGGGCCGCTGTCCCTTTGAAGGTTCTCAGTTTGGAGAGGACTTTCAGCAAAAGGTTGGGAGGAGGGAACAGGTATATCCTGGACCATCTGTTCCAATCCAGTGACATGGCATCCACTGCTTCTGCCTTGGGGTCCTCGTACGGGGCCTCATATCGAGGAAGTTGATTGTTGTCGCTCGTCGCGAAGAGATCGATCTGAGGTTCCGGGACTTGGTGAGAGATAAAGGGGAATGATCTTGCGTCTAGAGACCATTCCGACTTTATTGGGCTTGTCCTTGATAGAGCGTCCTCCGTCACGTTGCGGAATCCTTGTAGGTGAACTGCAGACAGGTGCCATTTCTTCCTTTCTGCCAAACGAAAGATCAGAAGAAGCATCTGATTTATCTGGGGCGATCTCGAGCCCTGACGATTGAGACATCTGACTACCACCGAGTGGTCCAGAGTAAGACGAATGTGGATCGAGGGAGGCGGGGAAAGTTTCTTCAGGGTGAGAAGAACCGCCATGGCCTCCAAGATGTTGATGTGAAACGTCTTGAATAGGGGAGACCATGTTCCTTGAACCTGTTGTTGGTGGGAGTGACCTCCCCAACCCTCCAGTGAAGCGTCCGTGTGGATGTTGATCGATGGAGGCGGGTGTTGAAGAGGGATGGACCTTTTCTAGGCCTTTGCTTCTGACCACGGCTTTAAAAGTAAGCGAAGTCTGTTTGGAAGCCGTCTCTTGAGGTCTCCGAGCAATGGATGCGAAACGTCTCCAGACTCCCGCGGCATCCTTTAGCTGTGCGCAAAGCACCGGGTTTGTCACAGAGGCGAACTGTAGAGAGCCGAGGACTTGTTCCTGTTGTCGTCTTGAGATCCGTTTGGATTTTAGAAGCCTTCTGACAGACCTTGCTATTTCCTTCCTTTTCTTGGGTGGGATGGAAAGGCGGTGTGACTGAAGGTCCCAATGGATTCCCAACCATTGGAACTTCTGAGCTGGAGAGAGGCGAGATTTCTCGGCGTTTATCTTGAAGCCCAGATGCTCTAGGAACTGGGTGACTTTGTTGCAGGCTCTCAGACAATCTTCGGGCGATGTCGACCAGACTAGCCCGTCATCTAGGTAGGCCAACACTTGGATGCCCTGAAGACGTAGCTGTTGAACGACTGCGTCTGCCAGCTTGGTGAAGATCCGTGGAGCCACGTTGAGCCCGAAGGGCATGGCCCTGAAGGCGTAACTTTTCCTTTGGAGTCGAAATCCTAGGTAGGAGGAAGCGTAATGATTCATTGGAATGTGCCAGTAGGCATCCGTCAGGTCTATGGAGACCGTGTAGGCCCTTTGAGGCAGAAGGGTCCTTATTTGTTGCAGATTCAGCATCTTGAATTTGTTGTTCGCAATGAACTTGTTGAGGGGGGATAAGTCTAGAATGACTCTGAGTTTGTCTGAGTCTTTCTTGGGAACACAAAAGAGTTTCCCTTGGAACCTGGTTGACTTTACCCTCCTGATCACCTTCTTGTTCAAGAGTTCCAGGACATATTCTTCCAGGAGGGGGGTTGACTGTTGGAAGAATTGCTGGAAGGATGGGGGTGGTTGAGTCCAGCTCCAGCCCAGTCCCTTCTTGACGATGCTGTGTGCCCAGGGATCGAAGGTCCAACGATCCTGGAATTGGCGGAGTCTTCCTCCCACCGGAAGCACTTCATTACTTCTGGTGTCCCGAGGGTTTGCCACCTCGGACGCTAGCTCCCCTTCCTCCTCTGCCTCTGGAGGGTCGGCGAGAAGAATCTCTGCCGGAACCTCTGCCTGAGCCCCTACCTCTGGGACGAAAGGTAGTCGAATGTTGCTCATAGGCAGGGGGGAAGAAAGACCGGCGACTGCGACACCACCGGCTGGGGGACCAACTGAAAGGTCTGTTGCAGCTGCGTAGCCACTTGGAGAGTAGCGGGACCCGGAAACTGTCATCTCGGTTGACGTTGCTGAGGTCTGGGTTTCGAAGATTTCCTCTTAGGCTGAGGGCCATCGTCCTGAGAGGACTTCCTCTTTCGGGACATGCCCCACTTATGGAGAAGGTTCCTGTTCTCCGTAGCAGCTTTGTCCACTATCTCTTTCACCAAAGTAGACGGGAAGAGATGTTTGCCCCAGATATTGGAGGAAATCAGTCTCCGGGGTTCGTGTTTCACCGTTGCACTGGCGAACACTAATTCTCTATAGGCTCTACGAGCCCTAACGAAGCTGTATAGGTCCTTAGTCACGGTAGCCAGGTGCGACTTGGCAAGGACCATGTAAAAGGCCGGGACTCTGGTATCCCCGGCCATGAGTTCCAGCTGTACCTGATGGGACAGCGAAGCGGCGAGTCTCTCCTTCGTATCCTGTTCCCTACAAAGGAGGTGATCGTTCAGCCGTGGGAGGTCCTCATTAATATTGACGACCGGCCACATCAGGTTCCAATTTTCCTACCGTGAAGGTCGACTGGAAGTCTTTCCAGTGCCTATCATTAGGGGGAAGAGTAATGGAGAAAGGTCTGCACTCCTCCAGTGCAGGGCAAGGCTTCCCTTCCTCCACTGCCATCATGACCGCTGTGAAGGCCTTTTCGATGAAGGGGAAGGTCGCAGTAGTTGGTGCAACGAAGGTTGGATGCTTCTTACTAAGCGCCGGCATCTTGGAGTTTGTGAAACACCGGCTCTTCACTGCCTGAGCTAACATAGCTTGGGCCTTCGCGAGATCGAACACAATCACTTCTTTTGATTCGGTCTCTTTCTTTGAGGCTGGTTCAGACCTGAGCCAGATGTAACACTCCGGATAAGCCTCGAAATTCGGGAAGAACTCCACTTCTTCCAACAAAATAGAGCCAACCCTTTCACTAATATAGATTTTGCCAGTTGTGATTGGCATATGCTCGGCGTATCTCCAAGGGTTAGCTTCCGAGCAGGTGGGGAGGTCCTTAACCGAAATCTTCTTCGGTTGTTTGAAGCCAACGAGAGTCGTCCGGAATTGCTCCTGAGTCTCGCACAGCTTCTTGTCCATGAGGGCGTCAAGCGTTTTGAAGACCTCTTGAGTGGCCAATGGAAGAGGGTCCGGGGTGGCAGAAGTCGAAGGAACAGGTTCCTCGCACCGTGCAGGAGTTGCTGAGGGAGCAGGAGCGACCTCGGTCTCCGAATCAGGGTATTCCACCTGATCTTCCTCATAGTCAAGCTCCTCGCCCATGAGGTTCTTCTCCGTCTCTTCAGACACTTCCGACATACGTTCCACGTTGTCGGAATCAAGATGGCACTCATGCATGGACTGTGCCATGACGACGTCAGGTTCGACCACGATCTGTACGGTGGGGATCTGATCACGAGGGACCACTGAGTCCTTATATGCTTTTGAGAAAAGCAAAGCCCTCAAGTCTTCGTTGGGAAGATACGGTCCAGTGGCGTTCTTCTGGAAGCCACGCACCCATTTGCGTAGCTTCTCCCGAACAATGTCCCTTACCTCCGCACTAGGAGGAGCGTCGAACGCTTCAACGAGAAGACTTTTGCAGGTCCCAAAATTTTAGGTCGCCTTTCTTGCGGCGCAGGGGGCGTAACCTTATCCGTAGACAATTCTTTTGTACCCGAAGGTCACAATGAGGGAAATCCGTATAGGTGAGCCAAGCTAGGCTTTTAACAGGAATTGTCCACAGAGTGTACCAGGGTCTGAGACCACTTAGAGCCTTGAGGGAGAGGGGAAATAGTATAAATCCCTTAATAAATGTAGGTTCCGGCAATCGACTGCACTGGGATACACAGAGTATGCTGGAATTATTGTAATGTGCAATCAAACAGCATAGCCACTATCTTTTGGATGGTATGACAATACCTATATGGAAGTGGCCAGGCTATCTGGCTGCAACATATTGACTGTCGGCATGCTGCCAGCAGCCAGGGAAGGGGTACATGTCCCTTAGCGTCTCATGAGGGTTCCGGCAGACCGACGGCACACCGGAGGCCGGTCCTGCAGGGTGGAAGGCATCAAGGCAGACACACTGAGTATCTTATATGGATAATACCACGGTGGCGACCTCCAGCACAGCTGTGGGTCGCCGGCAGGGGGCGGCAGCTCCGGCTGCCGGAGGCTGACGGCATGGTGAGCCTGGATCAATTCATAAGACAGATATATATATGGTTGCATACCCAGATTGCCAGCAATCAATGCCGACATGTGGGCGACAGACTCGGAAAGTCGGCCGGCTGTTACTAGGTAAAAATGAGGGGTGGGACGTCGGCGATATGTCGACGAAAGGCGGCAGCCTAGGCACACGGAAGGATGACATCTTAGAGGGGGGAGGCATCTTATGAATGAAGGTCACCTGAGGTAGTGGCGGTTATTCCCGGCAGAAGAGACGGCAAGGGACCGGCACCAAGATAGAAAGAGAGAAAGGTAAGGAGGGATGGAAGGGGTAAAATCCTATACCCCAGCGGCATCCCTCCAGAGAGAGTGCACCCGTGATAGGAGTGGATACTCCTAACATCCGGCGGCAGGGAGCCGGCAGGTGGCCGGGTGCCTGTGGTAACCCAAGGGAGGGATAGAGGGCACTCAAAGACGGGGGAATCCCCCGCCGGCAGGACCTTCGCCAGCAACCACCCCCATAGAACGCTATGAAGGGTATGTGTACCAGAGCAGCCAGCTCAGCAGGAGAACAATGTTAGCCCTACCACTCCACCCAAGGGAGGAGTTGTAGGACTAAGGACAGAGGTGTGTAGGCAAGCCTACACCAAAGGGATATGTGGGGAGGGAGAAGAAGGGGTCTTTTTAATGAGACTCTGCATGAGAGTGGCCACCAAGGCAAGGGAGAACGCTCCCTAACCTAGGATAGGTAGCCCAGATCAAGTACAGTACTAATGTACTGTCCCAAACTATAATAAGACAGTCTACCCCCAGAGCTTAACCTAGAGTAGGAAAACTAACTCTTAGGCTAGGAAAGCCTGAAAGACACATCGCTAGTTACAGGAAGGAAGGAGTAACCCAACCAAGTGCAACTGGGGAAGGGCAGGGCCCTTCCTAAGGTCTCAGGCACGACCCTAAGGGGGGTTCATTCCCTTAGGGTAGGCAGAGAAACGATAAATAATCTGGTTGTAGACGAGATTCCCCTATATAGAAGGAAAAGCAAGTCTACCCAGAGGGAATACCCATAGGCAGGGGGAATATGGAGTATAAAAGGGTTCCTACATTAGGTTAGGAGGGGGTTGATACACAATCAACTCGGTCCCTTATATGGTCCCCGAAGGCGAAAACACTTACATCACAGTAAATAGTATGTTTAATAATGCCACAATCTTCATAACTTAACTTAGGAACACTAATATATATCATGCATGAAAACAAGCACTAGGCTGTCCAGCCTAGGGGCTAAGCTAGCGATCTAGAATGGGGTCGAACAGCGACCGAGTCTGATGAGCGCTAAAACACGATATGATTCCCTAGCTATGAAGACTAAATAACTAATCGTATTAATTAGTTAGAGGACTGGAGGAGGCTGTTCTGGCTAACTAAATAAAGCATGCAACATGAACAGCGGCGCCGCAAAATGGCGCATCCGGTATCGGCACAGCCCTGCCACAAAACACAATATTTTATGAAAAGTAGAAGTTACTTTACGGTCAGAGCTTAAATAAACAATACTGGGACCTGGTACTCAATTTTCCAGAAGAAGGCGAGGCTGAAAGTAGCGACATTACGGCGATGTAAGCAGATAAAGAAATCACTTGGGAAAAATCCGACTTAGCGAAGAAGCTACAGACGAAAGGATGGGGACGGACGTGACGTCATTTAGCAATAGCGCCCGTTTGTTTACGTCTCGAGTATCCTCACTCAACAAGTTCATTGCCAACAACAAATTCAAGATGCTGACTCTGCAACAAATAAGGACCCTTCTGCCTCAAAGGGCCTACACGGTCTCCATAGACCTGGCGGATACCTACTGGCACATTCCAATGAATCATTACGCTTCCTCCTACCTAGGATTTCGACTCCAAAGGAAAAGTTACGCCTTCAGGGCAATGCCCTTCGGGCTCAACGTGGCTCCACGGATCTTCACCAAGCTGGCAGACGCAATCCTTCAACAGCTACGTCTTAAAGGCGTCCAAGTGATGGCCTACCTAGACAACTGGATAGTCTGGCGACATCACGCAAAGATTGTCTGAGAGCCTGCAGCAAAGTCACCCAGTTCCTAGAGCATCTGGGCTTCAAGATAAACGCCGAGAAATCTCGCCTCTCTCCAGCTCAGAAGTTCCAATGGTTGGGAATCCATTGGGACCTTCAGTCACACCGCCTTTCCATCCCACCGAAGAAAAGGAAGGAAATAGCAGGGTCTGTCAGAAGGCTTCTAAAATCCAAACGAATCTCAAGACGACAACAGGAACAAGTCCTCGGCTCTCTATAGTTCGCCTCTGTGACAAACTCGCTGCTTCGCGCACAGCTAAAGGATGCCGCGGGAGTCTGGAGACGTTTCGCATCCATCGCTCGAAGAGACCTCAAGAGACGACTTCCAAACAGACTTCGCTTACTTTTAAAGCCATGGTCAGAAGCAAAGGCCCTGAAAAGGTCCATCCCTCTTCAACACCCACCTCCATCGATCAACATCCACACGGACGCTTCACGGAGGGTTGGGGAGGTCACTCCCACCAACATCAGGTTCAAGGAACATGGTCTCCCCTATTCAAGACGTTTCACATCAACATCTTGGAGGCCATGACGGTTTTTCTCACCCTGAAGAAACTCTCCCCTCCTCCCTCGATCCACATTCGTCTGACTCTGGACAACTCGGTGGTAGTCAGATGTCTCAATCGTCAGGGCTCGAGATCGCCCCAGATAAATCAGTTGCTTCTTCCGATCTTTCGTTTGGCAGAAAGGAAGAAATGGCACCTGTCTGCAGTTCACCAACAAGGATTCCGCAACGTGACGGAGGACGCTCTATCGAGGACAAGCCCAATAGAGTCGGAATGGTCTCTAGACGCAAGATCATTCTCCTTCATCTCTCACCAAGTCCCGGAACTTCAGATTGATCTCTTCGCGACGAGCGACAACAATCAACTTCCTAGATATGTGGCCCCGTACGAGGACCCCAAGGCAGAAGCAGTGGATGCCATGTCACTGGATTGGAACAGATGGTCCAGTATATACCTGTTCCCTCCTCCCAACCTTCTTCTGAAAGTCCTCTCCAAACTGAGAACCTTCAAAGGGACAGCGGCCCTAGTGGCTCCCAAGTGGTCCCAGAGCAATTGGTATCCCCTGGTCCTGGAGCTGCAGCCCACGCTGATCCCCCTACCGGGCCCAGTTCTCTCTCAACAAGTACAGAAGTCGACTGTCTTCGCTTCATCACTGAAAGTCAGGGACCTTCATCTCATGATTTTCTCTCCTTAGCCGCAAAGAAAAGGTTTGGGATCTCGAAGAAAAGCTTAGACTTCCTCGAGGAGTACAAGACTGAGTCTACCAGACGGCAATACGAATCTTCCTGGAGAAAGTGAGTCTCCTTCGTCAAGGCAAAAAATCCTACGGAAATCACCATTGATTTTTGCATGTCCTTCTTCATTCACCTTCATGGACAAGGCTCAGCGGCCAACACGATTTCCACCTGTAAATCGGCCTTGACTAGACCACTCCTATACGCCTTCCAGATTGATCTGTCCAGTGATATCTTCAATAAACTGCCAAAGGCATGCGCTAGACTACGCCCAGCACCCCCACCAAAACCTATCTCCTGGTCCCTGGACAAGGTGGTAAATTTTGCTTCTAGCCTGGACAATGATTTGTGCCCTCTGAAAGACCTGAATCAAAAAGTTATCTTCCTTTTTGCTCTCGCCTCGGGAGCCCGAGTCAGTGAAATAGTGGCATTATCAAGAGAAGAGGGTCATATCCTGTTCGCCGAGACAAGAGATCTTACCCTCTTCCCCGATCCGACGTTTCTTGCTAAGAATGAACTACCCACCAAGAGATGGGGCCCTTGGAGAATCTGCCCTCTGAAGGAAGATGTCTTTCTATGCCCAGTGGAGAGTCTTAAGTTCTATCTTTGAAGAACTTCAGACTTCGGTGGAGGACAACTTTTCAAAGGAGAAACATCGAGTAGCAACCTGTCACTGAAATAACTAAGAGCGAAAATCACCTACTTCATTCGCAGAGCGGATCCTGACAGTACACCCGCAGGTCACGATCCTAGAAAAGTCACTTCTTCTCTGAACTTTTTCCAGAGTATGGATTTCAAAAGCCTCAAGAGCTTTACAGGCTGGAAATCATCGCGCGTTTTCTTCAAGCACTACGCAAAACAAGTGCACGAAGTGAAGCATTTCGTGGTAGCTGCAGGTTGTGTTATGAAACCTGCTGCTTAAATCTGCATAGAACAGTGAGTTACTTGGGACTCTAACTCTACGGGTGCCTGTGTTGACCCTATTGTGATACATAGTGATTTAATGGACACTTAGTGTTTCTGATAGACTGTACTTACCAAGGTGAAATGTCATAGACTTTACATGAGTGCCACATGCCCTAGGGCATGATGTGTTTTCTTTGAATTTTAAAAGACTGGCGTTCCTCTGGAACTTGTGTTTCTAAAAAGTAAATTTTCTTTTCAGAATCAAGATTACCGTCTTTCTTTTCTATGTACATTATTCTTTATTATTGTAAATAAACTCTATATTCATTATTGTAATTACTGCCATAATGACCTGCATTCCTAAAAATAAAATGTCTATTTTATTTCCATGTGCGTCTCTCTTCGCTCCTATTCTTTATCAAGAAATATACGATTGTTATAGTTTCATTTACCCTTTCCTGAAGATCAAAAAGAATACTATAAGTAATTATGTTATATGCTCACTCATGCCTTGATAACATTCCTATTCGAATATTAACCTTTGTCCTGTCTCCGAGACCAGAATGATCTCTCCTCCAGGGGGAGTAGTAAATGTCATTTACTTACCTATGCTTGATAATATTCCTACCCGAATATTAACCTTTGTCTTGTCTCCGAGTCCAGCGTGAACTCTCCACCGGGTGAGTAGCTCTTCAATGTTTGCTTCGAGATGTTCCTATTGTCCACCAGGACTTCCCTGCCAGGGGGGTAGGAAGCTAGTTCACCATAGAATCTCTGGTAAGGACATGTTCTATAAAACTGTTCGAAGCCCTTGGCACTTGGATTAAAAGGGAAAAAATCCACGATACATTAATTCTCCGGTACACTTACATCAGGACGTCATGGCTTGAGCCCAAAAAACGGATTTTGAGCGAAGCGCAAAATCTATTTTTGGGTGAGATAGCCATGACATCCTGATGGACCCTCCCGTCTATTCTAGTTCAGCCTTTCAGGCCCCTCCTTGACCTACTGTATCGTGGAGATTGGTAGAAGCTGAACTCAGGATGAGGACGGATGTGACGTCATTTAGCAACGGCACCCATTTGTTTATGTCTTGAGTACCAAAAGTAGCCACGGATGAGAGTAACCTTGGAACGGCTCCTCAGTTACTCAGCCACCTTTCCATATCGAAGTGTTAACTCTATATGGGGTGCAGATAGCTATGTGGCGTATTTATACATGCGTCCCCTGTTGATATACAATATCCTAGAGCGAAACCTTTAGGGTACTCGCACCAGAAGTTAGAATTCTGTGATAACCTTTAGTTTAATTCTCTGGGAATATCCACTGTAGTTAAATATACCCTAGGAAGCTACTGAAGGAACCTTCCATCAGGACGTCATGGCTATCTCACCCAAAAATAGATTTTTCGCTTTGCTCAAAATCCGTTTTATGGGTAGAGTAAAAGTTGGCTTTGGTTAATTGACTAAATATTTAGCTGCAGCATCCGTTTTTCATTACCCATAATTCCAACACGGGCTGGAATTCAACCAAATTCTATAGTTACCCTGCGGAAGTAAAACCTGTCAAGGAGCCCTTTTTTTTCATTACAAATTGATTCTGATGAGGACTTCTATAGCACTTAATGAATCATTATAAACTATAAACTTATGATTCATCCTATCTTCAATAGTTTAATAACCTAAATTGCTAATATAATGGCTGATAGTTCAAATGTAAATACCGATGCTTCACTAGGTAATAAGAGCTGACTAATTTTGTCAAGTACACTGCAGCACAGCCAGCACCCATTAAAGATTTAGAGCCATCAATATAGAGTAAATAGCGTAATGAATTCCTTTCATTTAAATATGTTCTAAGGAATGTTGTTTATGGTGACTAGGTGTATAACTATATTTCTCTTACAGATAAAAAAGATGAGAACATATTTATATTTTCTTTAAGGTTTAAGGTGAAAGAATGGGAAATGGTTGAATATTGCTAATTCTGATGTTTGCAGCTTGTAATAGCATATTTGCTCTTATTGGGAATGGTGGTTCATGATTGTTTATGAATATATCACTTCAATGCTCTCTGTATGGTTTCAAAATCTCAATGTAGGGACAAGGGTGGTTCCCCACTTACACATAGCACTGAGATATTTGCGAGAAACCTAAAGGCTTCACTACATAGTCTTAGACATTAAGTGTGTATTGGATCAAAAGACTTGAAAGTAGCTTCAGATCTTCATCCATATATTGAAATACTATAATCTATTTTCGATAACACCAATGCTTTATCGATCGTCAGTAAAATTTGTCGCTTTGCACCCCATATTGTATCAGACAATTTTTTCATAAGGTTTACAGCATTATTACATTTGGAATTGATATAAGATACATGAACTTTCCAAATGATGTGAGAATCAAATATTAATCCCAAAAATTTTACCTTATCTTTGAATTGGATTTGAGTGGTGCCTAATGAGAGGCTTATTTCTTGGTTTTGCTTCCATCTAATATTCTTATAAAACACTATTGCTTGAGTTTTATCTGCAGAAAGTCTGAAACCAATGGAAGCAGGCCAAACATCTATTTTGCAAATAGTTATTTAAAATCACTCCTACGGGTACTTGAGAAACTATGTCATTAATTGCCAATGTAAAGAAAGCCCCACTTAAAACACTTCTATGAGGTACACCACAGTCCAGGTTGTAAGTTTCAGAATAAACATTCTCTATACGAGTTTGGAATGTTCTTCGGTCAATAAAATCTCTAATAAAAAGGGGGAGGTACTGTCCAAAACCATTATCATGTAAGGATTTTAGTATTGAATGCCTCCAAGTAGTATCGTATGCCTTCTGAATGTCAAAAAATAAGGCCACTGTAATTTAACTTTGCTCAAAACCTCCATGTATGTAATCTTGCAAGTGAGACACCGAGTGCAATGAAGATCATTCTGATGGAGAGCCAAATTATGAGGCTGATAAAAGGTTCTTGGAACACATAAACACCATTTAATCTATAATTTACATTTTTCCAGTAATCTGCAAACAAAACTGGTCAAAGAAATTGCGATGTAATTTTTTGGGTTACTGGGATCTCTCCCTGGTTTAGCTATAAGTATTAATATTGCATGTTTCCATGCATTTGGAAATAGATGTTGGATCCAAAGAGGATTATAAAATTGCAATAAATAGTCCTTTGCCAATGGAACTATATTTTTCCTTATATCAAAATTTATATTATCTTTACCAAGGGACGAGGAACTACATTTTGATAAAGAAAATTCTAGCTCCTCCTCGGTAAATATTTCATTTTAATAAATATCCTCAACTGTATCAAAATTTTCTGTAACTGCTTCTTTTCTTGTAATACCTCGAAAATGGTGATCCAGATTATTAAGAGGGCTTATGATTTCAATATTTCACCCAATAATATTCAAGCTGGCCTCTGTATCATGAATTAGTGACCCATTATGCATTAACACATGTTTTACTGGTCTGCTATGGGAACCATTAATTTTCCTGAATTTCTGCCATACCCTTTGCATTGGAGTATTTTCTGATATACTAGACTCATACTTTGCCATGACATTATCATGACTTTTATTGCTTCTTTTCTAAACTTAGGAGATATCTTATTAAAATATGGTTTTAATACACTAATTTCTATCGCTCTTTCAACCAGCTTATTAAATGTATTTCCAAACGTTAGGGGACTATTACTCCAATTCTTAAATCTTTTATTTAAAGTTTCTAATTTTTTACCAATTGCATGTTTTTCCTTTATTAGTTGGGCCAGTGTATCCAACCACCATGGGACAGGGTGTTTCAATGGTAGTGCATCAGTTAGAGGCAGAGATTTATCAGCTTCGTTTTTTATGAAGTCCACAGAAATCATTTGTTACATCATGATCTTGTGAATAATTGAATCCAGGTACTTTACTTGTATAAAAGATGAACTTATCCCAGTCACCTTTATTTATATCATAACACTGAGTGGGAGGACTTGCTGTACATACTAACATGGTTACTAATATAGGAAAAAAGTAGGTGCTGTAAAGGTCATCTAGCACACTTCAATCGAACTTATCACCAATATTGTTGGAACAAAGAGTTAAGTCTATTGAGGAATATGTTCCATGAGTTTTTGAATAACATGTGCTGGTATCTTCGTCGTTTAAGATACTGTACATAGGTTGTTTTCATTTATTATTTGTTCATCATTGGAACCATTTGTATCAATGCTAACACAATAGTGTCCCAAAGAAGGTAGTAGACATTGAAGTCTCTGATTAATAGGAAATCTTCTTGCTTATCTGGAAGTTCTTCAATTAGATATTGCAAATTATAGTTACAAGAGGGTTGATTATCACATACATATACCAAGGCACTTCCCCCAATTTTGGGGGGTAGCCGACATCAAACAAATGAAACAAAAAAGGGGACCTCTCCTCTCTACGTTCCTCCCAGCCTTACAAGGGAATCAACCAAATTCGGCTGGACTGCTAGGGTGCCACAGCCCACCCTCTCCCGTTATCCTCCATGGATGAAGCTTCATAACGCTGAATCCCCTACTGCTGCTACCTCCGCGGTCATCCAAGGCATCGGAGGAAGCAGCAGGGCCTACTGGAACTGCGTTACAATCGCTCGCCATTTATTCCTATTACTAGCACGCTCTCTTGCCTCTCTCACATCTATCCTCCTATCACCCAGAGCTTTATTCACTCCATCTATCCACCCACTTTTTGGCCTTCCTCTTGTAATTCTTCCCTCAACTCTTGCATTCATCACCTTTAGCAGACAGCCATTTTCCATTCTCTCAACATGGCCAAACCACCTCAACACATTCATATCCACTCTAGCTGCTAACTCATTTCTTACGCCCGTTCTCACCCTCACTACTTCGTTCATAACTTTATCTACTTGAGAAACACCAGCCATACTCCTTAGACACTTCATCTCAAACACATTCAATTTCTGTCTTTCAATCACTTTCATTCCCCACAACTCTGATCCATACATCACAGTTGGTACAATCACTTTCTCATGCAGAACTTTCTTTACATTCATGCCCAACCCTTTATAATTTACTACTCCCTTAACTCCCCCCAACACTTTGCATCCTTCATTCACTCTCTGACGTACATCTGCTTCCACTCCACCATTTGCTGCAACAACAGACCCCAAGTACTTAAACTGATCCACCTCCTCAAGTAATTCTCCATTCAACATAACATTCAACCTCGCACCACCTTCCCTTCTCGTACATCTCATAACCTTACTCTTACCCACATTAACTCTCAACTTCTTTCTCTCACACACCTTTCTAAATTCTATCACTAATTGGCCAAGCTTTTCTTCCGCGTATGCAACCAGTACAGTATCATCCGCAAACAACAATTGATTTACCTCCCATTCATGATCATTCTCGTCTACCAGTTTCAATCCTCGTCCACCCCACTCTCACTGTAAACCATTCGCTCACTTCATTTCCTATCCTAACACATGCTTTACTACCTTTGTAGAAACTTTTCACTGCTTGCAACAACCTGCCACTAACATCATATAACCTCATCACATTCCACATTGCTTCCCTATCAACTCTATCATACACTTTCTCCGCATCCATAAATGCAACATAAACCTCCTTACCTTTTGCTAAATATTTCTCGCATATCTGCCTAATTATAAAACTCTGATTCATACAACCCCTACCTCTTCTAAAACCACCCTGTACTTCTATGATTGCATTCTCTGTTTTATTCTTAATCCTATTAATCAGTACTTTACCATACACTTTTCCAACTACACTCAACAAACTAATACCCCTTACCCTTATATAGTGGTACAGTACATGCACAAACACAATCTACTGGTATCATTGACATCACAAAACACATATTAAACAATCTCACCAACCACACAAGTACAATCACAACCCTTTCCTTCAACATCTCAGCTCTCACACCATCTATACCAGATGCTTTTCCTACTCTAGTTTCATCTAGTGCTCTCCTCACTTCCTCTCTTGTAATCTCTCTCTCATTCTCATCTCCCATCACCAGCACCTCAACACCTGCAACAGCAATTATATCGGCCTCCCTATTATCCTCAACATTCAGTAAACTTTCAAAATATTCCACTCACCTTTCCCTTGCCTCCTCTCCTTTTAACAACCTTCCATTTCCATCTTTCACTGTCTCTTCAATTCTTGAGCCAGCCTTCCTTATTCTCTTCACTTCTTTTCAAAACTTCCTCTTATTCTCTTCATATGAACGACCCAATCCCTGGTCCCACCTCAGGTCAGCCACCCTCTTTGCCTCACTTACCTTCCGCTTTACTTCCACATTTTTCTCTCTATATTTTTCATATTTTCTACACTATTACTCTGCAGCCATTCTTCAAAAGCCCTCTTTTTCTCTTCCACTTTTACCTTCACTCCTTCATTCCACCATTCACTGCCCTTCCTAATGCTGCCTCCAACAAACTTCTTGCCAAAAACATCACTTGCAATACCAACAAATTTTCTTTTACTAACTTCCACTCCCCCTCTAAATTAAGATTTCTCTTACTTTCACTTTGTCATATGCCATTTTCAACCTTTCTTGATACTTACTTTTTACCCCCGGTTTTATCAGCTCTTCAACCCTCACTAGCTCCCTTTTACATCCACCTACTCTATTCCCCCACTCTTTTGCTACAACCAACCTTCCTTCCACCAAAAAACGATCAGACATACCGTTAGCCATACCCCTAAACACGTGCACGTCTTTCAATCTTCCAAATATTCATTTAGTTATCAACACATAATCCATTAACACCCTTTCTACCACTCTTCCATTTACCACTCTTACCCATGTATACTTGCTTTTATCTTTCTTTTTGAAAAAGCTAGAACTTATCACCATCTCTTCCTCAACACACATATCTACCAGTCTCTCACCACTCTCATTTTCACCTGGTACGCCCTACTTCCAACTGACACCTTGTACCTCTCCAGCGCCCACCCTAGCATTTAAGTCACCCATGACAACTACATAATTCCTTCTACCCAGTCCTTCTATACACCTAGTTAATTCATTCCAGAACTCATTCCGCTCTTCTTCACTTTTCTCATAACCTGGCCCATACACACTGACAAAAGTCCAACATTCCCTACCTAACCTAACCCTTACCCACATCAACCTAGATGATATTTCCTTACATTCCACTACTTTACCTGTCATCCATTCACTCAGCAATAAAGCCACACCCTCTCTTGCTCTTCCCTTCCAATCCCAGACACTCTACCAGACATTTCACCAAACATCACTTCACCCTTTCCTTTTTATCTTTGTCTCACACAAGGCCAATATATCCATCCTTCTATTCCTAAACATACTTCCAATCTCACATCTTTTACTCTCTATCCTACTACATCCACGCACATTCAAACACCCCAAAACTAGAGTGCGGGGAGCAGTCACTCTCCCTCCAGCTCCACCTCTTTGATGATGTCTCACAGGACTGTAAATACAGGAGAGGGGTCCCGGCCCCTTCATCCCATCCCTTGTATATATCATAAATATTAAAGGAGTTATTATTCACATGTAGTTTAATTCCAGATAACTGAAATTCTGAAGTATTGAATATCTTAGCATCGTAAATTACTTTATTATGAACGTAGATAGCAGTTCTTAATGCATCAGCATAAGGGACTGAGTTAGAGGCTATATGGTAATTTTCTATTAAAGGAACAATATCGTTCATATGCTGTAAATATATTGAAATAGGATTACAAATCTTTAAGTCTTTGGATTTCCCCAAGATGTAAATGGGTTTTATGACCATTAACATTTCATTGAATAACGTATGGCTTGTACATTAAGGCATTGAAGACAGATTTCACCCAGGCAGAGTGTTATTTCTACTTATTTTGCTACAGTTTATTTTCTGTTTAACTGTGCTGGCATTAATTTTCAGATTAGATTTTAAGTTGTTAAGATGTAATTTCCTGGTGTTTAATTGCATTATGATATGCTTCCTGGTTGCCATTTCGATTTCGATTAAGCTTTTCTATAAATTTTCTGTGATGAAAAGTCCCTGTTACACGCTTCTTTATCAAATGATCAATGCACATACATCCAGCATTGTGAGCTTCTAATTTACCATACTGGTCTTTATTTTTGTCTTGATACAGTTATCAACCAGATTGCTAATTCTATGTACATTTATGTTTTTAATATTATGAAATTCATATAAAAAGCAATCATAGTAGCAACACCAAATTTTATAAGGTACTTCTTTTTCTGTTATTGCTTTTTGTATAATCATTGACTTACTAGTTACGCCTGTAACCAGAGATGGATTAATTTCTTCAAGGGATGCATTGCTAATTAGATCTTCCTCTGCTACCTTAGAATCACATGGATTCTGATGAACCTCAACTTCTACCACATGCCAGATAGATTGATTAATTATGAGGTTGGGTTCAGATTGAGATGAAGATACATTAATAACAGAGCCTTCCTGTGAATTGGCACTAGATGGAGCACTTGGGTTACACTTGGGCACACTATTCTATCATATTATTTTTATTTCTTCCTCTTGTTTTTTTTTTAAATGGTGTGTTGGGCAGGCTTAATAGAAGGCCCATGGATGCCTGGTGGTTTATCAAGAGGTTGTCTTTTCCTTTTTCTGATTCTTTTTCTTCTCAAAACCATCCTTATTGCCCTCCCTTCAGTTGAAGTGGCTATCCTGGAGGGTATTTAGCCTTGCATGGTGTATCGGCTCCTTCATGTTCACCAGTTTTTCCGACTTTTTACTATAGTCTATGGGTAACATAAATCACTTTATTTATAATTCTGTACATATTGATTTTGTTATAATTCTTGTTAATCTATTTTTTAAGTATGATGTCTCTTTTTTTTATTTCTATTAATTCTTATGCTGTCTGGAGACACTGAGCGAAATTCGGGACCAGTACGTCCTAGATGTCGTCAATGTCGTCTTCTGTATTGCAATATTCGTGGTCTTCATGCAAATATCCAAGACCTTACAGTTGCGTGAAGACAGTATGATATTCTTTTGTGCTCAGAAACTTTGATTTCTAATATGAGGCACTCATCTGAGCTCCTTATAACTGGTTTTAAGAAGCCAATAATGTTGAAACGTGATGCCATCCCTAGGGCCAGGGGAATGGTGGTGTATATTAGGGCCGAGTACCCTGCTTCTCATAAGTCCTGCTATTAATGTGGATGTCATGAGATTCAAGTAATAAAAGTTTGTGGCAGGCATAACAACTTTTATTTGTGTTCTATCTACCGGAATCCAAACATGGAGGATTCTATCTTCGATTATCTTCTTACCATTATGGCTAAGATACAAGAAGATGATAGAAAGGCTTCTTTTGTGTTTGTTGGTGATTTTAATGCTCACCATAGGGAGTGGTTAAGTTCTATCTCTCCTATCGATCGCCATGGCTTAAGAACTTTAGACTTTGCCTCCGAATCAGGATGTGAGCAAATCATAAATGAAAGCTACTCACAGGTCTGGTAATTGCTTTGACTTCGTATACACTGACTCCCCTGGCGTTATAACTAGTGAGGTTGGTTCTCCAGTCGGGACATCTGATCATGCCTTGATTTCATTAGTAGTGAAGACTGAGCAGCCTGTCCCTGATATATCATACTCTTGTAAAATTTATATGATATCCCAAGCAGACTGGAATGGGATTTTGCATGATCTTTTGTGCTTGAATTGGTCACAATTATATAGTAGTATAGATCCTGTTGTCCCTTTGAATGAGAATCTAGTCAACATAATTGATAGGCGTATCCCTTCTCGTGTGCTAAGGTACTGAGTGAAGGACAAACCGTGGTTCAATGATGATTGTAGACATGCTTATTTGGAGAAGCAGGAGGCCTATCATCTTTGGAAGGGTAACAGATCAGATTTGACCTGGAACAGCTATACTCAGCTTCGAGCTTTTGCTCAGAGAGTTTATTTCTCAACTGAAAAGGAGTACAATTTAACCATAAATGAAACCTTTTCTGGTAAAACTCAGGAACATAAATGGTGGTCTACCCTTAAATCTGCACTATTTGGTGTCGATACAACAGTTCTTCCTTTACTTAAACCAGATGGCTCAGTCACTCACTGTCCAAAGGAAAAGGCAACCCTTTTGGCTGATGTTTTTGACAGTAAATAGAGTAATGAAAACCTTGAACTTCCTCATTCCTGTTTTCCTGAGGCTAAACTAACTAGTTTAGCTTTTCAATCTTGTGAGATTAAAGCTATGTTGATGGACCTAGATGCTTATGAAGGTGTAGACCCAAACAGTATTTTTCCTTTGTTTTTTATAAAGACAGTAGATTTCTTAGCTCCAAAGTTATCTGTTATTTTGCGCAAGTTAGCAAGAAGAGTAGTTTTTAGCACTTGTTGGAGAATTGGTAATGTTACTCCTCTATGTAAATGTGTTTGTGGTAGCTCAAGTCCCACTGATTACCGCCCAATTTCCATAACTCCCATATTATCTAAAGTTTTTGAACGTCTTCTGGCAAAACGTCTTATTGGGTTTGCTGAAGGTAATCATCTACTCCCTAGTTTGCAATTTGGTTTTCGTAAAGGCCTTGGAGCATGTGATGCTCTTCTTACAATCTCCAATGCTGTACAGAAATCCCTTGATTGTGGTCAGGAAGTTCGTATGATTGGCCTTGATTTTAGTGCTGCCTTTGACCGTGTTAATCATGAGGCCCTTGTTTTCAAACTCAAACAGTTGGGAGTCGGTGGGTCGTTTCTTAGTATTATTATTGATTTTTTAAGTAATAGATCTCAAAGAGTTGTTGTTCATGGGCACCATAGTGAGTATGGGAATGTGATATCCGGTGTTTCACAGGTTAGTGTTCTTGGCCCATTACTTTTCATACTATATACACATGACATGGGGTTGGGCCAGAAAACAAGCTTGTTGCTTATGCAGATGATGCTACTCTCTGCATCAATTACATCCCCTGAAT
>NC_090751.1:77086555-77124055 GCF_036898095.1 Palaemon carinicauda
TATCTTACTTGTGTTACTTGTGCATTCACTTGGTGTCGCCTTACAAGGATAAAAGAGAATTCTTTTCATCCCTGGCCGGAATGGTAAAAATTTTACCTTAGGTGTGAGCTACACCTAATTCCCTTTGGAAATATGCTCTCTGGTTATTCTAGTAAAGACTAACTATGTGACTTTGGCTGGTGGGCTTCCACAGGTGTTTGTGTGGGTTTCACAAGTAGGTGTCTTTCCCTTATTCTTGGTGAATACTCATTTGTTACATGTGAATTGAAATTCACTTGATATTCATGGAAATCTTTCTTCTTTTACAGGAGGAGCATCCGAAGTGTGATAGTGTCTTCTGCAATGTCCGTAGTAAGAACTTTTGCGGACATGTCTCGTGTAGGAGGCATGCTGCTTGAGCAGCCTCCAATGATGACCATCGTTACTGGGATCCGCAGGTATGTGCTGTATGTACTAACCTGCTATCAGAGGCTTTTGAATCCCCTAGGTCGGCGGAGTCAAGAGATGCAGCAGGGGAGAAGCTTCGCTTATGGGTAAGGGGTTTTCAGAAAAACACCAGTGGACCTTATCTTCCTAATGAGAAGATGAGGGCATATCTTTTTCCCAAGGCTTCCGCTGATGCTGTTGTTCCCCAGCCTCGGCCAGAGATCCCTCTCGTCCAGATCCCAGTGGAGGAGGATGTCGCTGATGCTATGCAGGACATCCAGTTGGACGACAAGATGTCTGACTTGTCCGATCGTGCGGAACAGGATCTCCTCGCAGAAGGCGAGGAGGAGGATCGAGATCCTATTGCCGTGGAGGAAGAGGTTCCCGTATCTTCAGACGTGCCGGTTCAGGTCCCTGAACCTATCCCCTCTACCTCGTCCGCTCTTCCAGCAGAGCTAAGACAGGCTCTCTCTTCCATCGTTGGTATGATCCAACAGATGCAGAGGGAGAATAATCAGAAGGCCGCTACTTTGGAGCTCCAGATGCAGAAGATCACAGCATCACGTGGACCTCCAAAGAAGCTCAACGTAAAGGACCTTCCTCTGTGCTCGGATGCCAACCCGTGGAGATATGCCGAGCACATGCCGATGACGATTGGGAAGATCGTCATGTCGGAGAAACTGGGATCAATTCCCCTTGAGGAGGTGGAATTCTGGCCCAGTAGAGGGGCCTACCCGAACTGTTATGTCCGTTTGAAGAAGGAGCCGGCCTCGAAGGAGGAGACGGAACCAAAGGAGGTGATTATCCTGGATCACTCCAAGGCTCAAGCCACTTTATCAACCGCATTGAAGGAGAGGGGGTTCTCAAACTCTAAAGTTGCCGCTTTGAGTAAGAAGCACCCCTCCTTCGTATCCTCCCCGGCTAGGGCCTTCCCCTTTATGCAAAAGGGGTTCGCGGCCGTCTTGAAGGCGGTTGAAGCTGGCAAGCCATGTCCATCTCTGGAGGAATGCAAACCTCTTTCGTTGGCATTGCCGCTGGACAATAAGGACTGGAAGGAGGTGCACCTCACTTTCTCGGTTGGGAAGTTGGACGCCGACATTGCTGGTCAGCAGTTCGGCGAAAACCTTCCCAAGTTGTCGGAATTCCTCCTACGGAGGGAATTGGACACTAAGGAGCGCCTGGCAGCCTCGATGTCTCTCCAGACCAACATGGAGACGATGGCTAGCGACCCCAAGATGCCGGAGATGTTCATGGTAATGGCCAAGATCCATCTGGCCACGTTGACTAAGGACCTTTATTGCTTTGTTAAAGCAAGGAGGGCCTGTAGGGAGTTTGTGTTCGCCTCGGCCACAGTGAGGCATGAACCCAAGAGGCTCATTTCATCCAGCATCTGGGGTAAAGATCTCTTTCCCAACGACGTGGTCAAAGAGGTCGTGGACAAGGCAGCCACTGAGAACCGCAATCTTCTCCTGAAGTGGGGCCTGTCCCTTAAAAGGAAGTCATCTCCGGATGAGGGCCCTCAGCCGAAAGGAAAGGCGAAGAAATCAAGGTTTTCCTCCCGTCCAGCCAAGCCTTTCAGACCACATAGACAGCAGCAGCAGCAGCCAGCTTTGCCTCCGGTACCACAACTGGTAGCCCAGACCCCGACCACCTTCCAATGGGTACCCCAAGCCATGTCATCAGCTTCCCTGGCATTCAATCCCGTGTTCGAGGGACAATCAACCACGTTTCGTGCAAGACCCAGAGGGGCAGCCCGAGGTTCGGCAAGACGCCCCTCTAGGGGACGAGGATTCAGAGGTGGTCGCGGCCAGGGAGGCAAGACTGCAGGACAGTCAAAGTGAAGTGTCGCCGGTAGGAGGGAGACTTCAGTATTTCCGGGATCGCTGGACCTTCGATCCCTGGGCCCACAGCCTTCTCAAAAATGGACTGGGTTGGAGTTGGTACAGTACTCCGCCCAAGTGCCCTCAATTTTTCCAACACTCCACCCCCGTTTTGGAGGAGTACATCCAAGATCTGTTGGAGAAAAAGGTGATCCGGAGGGTAAAGTCCATCAAGTTTCAAGGGAGGCTGTTTTGTGTTCCCAAGAAAGACTCGGGGAAACTCAGAGTCATTCTGGACTTGTCACCACTCAACAAGTTCATAGTGAACCACAAGTTCAAGATGTTAACGTTACAACACATAAGGGCCTTACTGCCCAAGAGGGCATATACCGTCTCCATCGATTTGTCAGACGCATATTGGCACGTTCCAATAAGTCGCCGTCTCTCCCCCTACCTAGGATTCAAGCTACAACAAAAACTTTATGCTTTCAGAGCGATGCCCTTCGGGCTAAACATAGCCCCAAGGATCTTTACGAAGCTTGCGAGCGCAGCGCTCAAACAGTTACGCCTAGAAGGGTTCCAAGTAGTAGCCTACCTGGACGATTGGTTGGTGTGGGCAGCATCCAGAGCAGAATGCCTGCAAGCTTCCCTACAAGTGATTCAGTTCCTGGAATATCTAGGTTTCATGATCAACAGAAAGAAGTCTCGTCTTTCTCCAGCTCAGAGGTTCCAGTGGTTGGGAATTCACTGGGATCTAGTGTCACACCGTTTTTCCATTCCGATGTCAAAGAGGAAGGAAATAGCGGGGTCTGTCAGGAGACTTCTAGGTTCCGAGAGGATATCAAGACGCGAACAGGAGAGGGTTTTGGGCTCTCTTCAGTTTGCATCAGTAACAGACCCAGTGCTAAGAGCACAGCTAAAAGATGCAGCGGGAGTATGGAGAACCTTTGCATCGAAAGAGCGAAGGGACTTGAAGAGACCGGTCCCACTTCGACTACGTTCTCTTCTCAGACCGTGGTCTCAAGCCAGTCGTCTAAAGAGGTCTCTACCTCTTCAGCCATCCCCCCCGTCAGTGACAATCCACACAGACGCCTCAAAGGTAGGGTGGGGGGGTCACTCCCATCGGAAAAAAGTGCAAGGGACCTGGTCCAAGCTATTTGGGACTTTTCACATAAACTTTCTAGAAGCTATGGCAGTGCTTCTTACCCTGAAGAAAGTATCGATCCATGTAAGGTTGGTACTGGACAGCGAGGTGGTAGTGAAATGTCTGAATCGGCGGGGATCGAGATCCCCACCTCTCAACCAGGTAATGTTAGCCATATTCCGACTGGCGGAGAAGAAGAAGTGGCGCCTGTCAGCAGTTCACCTTCAAGGAGTCCGGAATGTGACCGCGGACGCTCTATCCAGGGTTGCTTCGATAGAGTCAGAATGGTCCCTAGACGCAGGATCATTCTCCTTCATCTTGAGACAAGTCCCAGAACTGCAGATAGACCTCTTCGCGACGAAGGACAACAAGAAGCTGCCGAAATATGTGTCCCCATACGTGGACCCCTTGGCGGAAGCAGTAGATGCGATGTCCCTCGATTGGAACAGATGGTCCAGGATCTACCTGTTTCCCCCTCACAATCTGATGTTGAGGGTCCTCAACAAACTGAGATCCTTCAAGGGAGTAGCAGCAATAGTGGCCCACAAGTGGCCGAACAGTGTATGGTTCCCTCTAGCTCTGGAACTACGACTGAAGTTTCTATCACTCCCGGACCCAGTTCTGTCCCAGCAAGTCCAGAAGTCGACTGTCTACGCTTCATTACAGAAAACCCGAACCCTGCAGCTCATGATTTTCTCTCCCTAGCGGTGAAGAAACGGTTCGGAATCTCAAAAGATAGCATCGATTTCCTGGAAGAATACAAGTGTAAGTCTACTAGGAGGCAGTACGAATCTGCATGGAAGAAATGGGTAGCCTTTGTCAAAGACAAGAACCCACAAGAGATCTCTACAGAGTTCTGCCTATCCTTCTTCATTCACCTCCACGGACAGGGGCTGGCGGCTAACACAATTTCTACATGTAAGTCAGCTCTGACAAGACCCATTCTATATGCCTTCCAGGTAGACCTCGCTAACGAGATGTTTAATAAGATCCCGAAGGCCTGTGCTAGGCTTAGACCATCAGCTCCTCCAAAGCCTATTTCGTGGTCGTTAGACAAAGTCCTTCATTTTGCCTCATTACTGGATAATGAGGAATGTGCATTGAAGGACCTGACTCAAAAAGTGATCTTCCTTTTTGCCCTTGCTTCTGGGGCCAGAGTTAGTGAGATTGTGGCCCTCTCGAGAGAGGAGGGCCGAGTTCAGTTCCTGGATGGGGGAGAACTGAACCTGTTTCCGGACCAAACGTTTCTCGCTAAGAACGAGTTGCCCACCAACAGGTGGGGTCCCTGGAGAATCTGCCCTCTGAAAGAAGATGCATCTCTATGTCCCGTAGAATGCCTAAAGGTCTATCTTCGTAGAACTTCAGACTTCCATGGGGGCCAACTATTCAGAGGAGAAACATCGGGCTCGAATTTATCTTTAAATCAGCTTAGGGCGAAAATTACATATTTTATTCGCAGAGCGGATCCTGACAGTTCACCCGCAGGTCATGATCCGAGGAAAGTTGCTTCATCCTTAAACTTCTTTAACTTCATGGATTTTGAACACCTTCGTTCATACACTGGCTGGAAGTCTTCCAGGGTATTCTTTCGCCACTATGCTAAGCAAGTGGAGCAGCTAAAGAGGTCTGTGGTAGCAGTTGGTTGCGTCGTTAACCCTGCTGTTTAACTCTGCGAGGAACAGTGGAATCATTTGGGACTTTGATTCTTGGGTGAGTGGTTGGTTATATGCCTTGATATAACTAGTAGTGAAGGCTCTGAGAGCCCACAGTGACTGTTCCAGCGTTATGGTGATGGTAGCACAAGTACAGACAGGTGTGCCAAGCGTTTGCTAACGCTATTGTCAGCAAAGTAGTAATATGGACGTTAACTTTGATACCTGGGTATGTGGCAAGTGACATATTTGTTTTCTTTCAGATAACCATCCATCCATGCACTACGGTACTTGTGTAAATTGTTGGTCATCCACCTTTCATATGTACATATTTATGGTGACCATGTCTATTTATTGTTACTCAATAAACTTGTTCTCGGGAACCTTGCGTCTCCTTCACCTATATTGATTTCATGTTATTTGTTGAGCATTTAGCCTATGTATATTAATCGGGGATATCTATAATAGCCTATTCCTTAATGCAAAGCCTTGTTGCACTGGTTTATACTTTCCTTAGCATAAAGGACTCCACCCCTCTCTGAGGACGGTGGTGGCAGCAAGTTTAATCCTACGCAGATATAACCTTTTTGTCTAATTTTACTTCGACCAGGGTGCTGGTCGGGATTTTTCCCTTGGATGCTGTAGTCCCGTAAGACTAGGCTTTACTTCATATAGAGTGAGACCACTATATTGTACTGGCTGGCGAGTGATTCATACATAGGTATATGTACTCTTCGATCGTTTCTAGAGTCTAGTAGGACTCCTCCCTGTAGGGGGCAGGAAGCGCTTTCATGGCTTATGATTACTGAAAAGATGTATAATGGTAACATCTTAGGTCTTTCAGTCGAGTTGACTAAGAAACATTCCTGAGGAGTACGGCACGTATTGAGAATCCACAGATACAGTAATGCTCTGGTATACTTCCATCAGGACGACATGGCTTGAGCCCAAAAAACGGATTTTGAGCGAAGCGAAAAATCTATTTTTGGGTAAGATAGCCATGTCGTCCTGATGGACCCGCCCTGTTCCTTTTCAAAAAAAAAAAAAAAAAAAAAAAAAGTGAAAAGGGTTGTAGGACCCCTCCCTACATACAGTATCTGTAGCACCTCGTGTATCGCTACAAGGAATACAGATGGCGCCGCAAGCGGCGCAGGGCACGCTTTCGAAACGGGGAGGAGAGATGCCTTACGAACGGCTCCCCCCTTTCTTATCGTTTTCGTTTTCTTGCCATTTGACCCCTACGAAGTGTTAACTCTATTCGGGGTATAGATTGCTATGAGGCGTGTCAAGAATACGTCCACTGATATTTACGATATCCCTAAGGTCTTTTTTAGGGATACTCGCTCCAGGAGTTAGAATTCTGGGTACCTGAAGGTAAATTCTCTGGGAATATCGCCGTAGTTGTAATATACCCTAGGAAGCTGCCTTTAAGGAACTTCCATCAGGACGACATGGCTATCTTACCCAAAAATAGATTTTTCGCTTCGCTCAAAATCCGTTATATATATGTATATATATATATATATATATATATGTGTGTGTGTGTGTGTGTGTGTCCACCTCATTAATCCTTTCTCCTCCCAATGATATCGTAAGGACAGTGAGACAAGCGTCACCAATATCAACTGATAGTTTATTCAAACATGCGTGGGAATAAAATACAGGGTGCGGACGGAAAGGTAGCATGGCGTAGGCGCCAATTCAGCTTGAACTTCCCGCCAAAATATATGTGTTTTCTCACATGAACAAATACACGAATTGCAAGTAAACAGAAACATGTAATGAAATAATACATATGTCAAATTGTAGCTCTGAGGGAGCGGAATACATACATATAGGAAGCCACGGTGTGGCGAAAGGAGAATTTAAATAAATAGACAATTTGTTGAATTTCTGGCTGACGGAGGGAGCGGTGTCCTTACAAGTACTCCCCCCCCCAAGACATCGAGCGGCGTAGAGAGCTGATGATTAATCTTTGTATCTTTTCGGGCGTCGGAGGGTTCCTCTTGTTTTTGAACGGAGGGGCGCGTCGGCGGTTGGCGTAAGGATCTCTTCCTCTCGTCGTCGTTTGTTGATTTTTCTTTCATTGGGCGCCTTGTTTTGAGGTGGCACTCTGGATCTGCCAGGTCCGGCGGTGGCGGTGTCGCTCCCTTCGAGAAACGCTGGTTTCACGCGGTCTACTGAGACCCAGTCTTCTTGGCCATGCACGTCGAGAAGGAAGGCTTTCGTCGTCTTCTTAATTACTTGGTAAGGGCCTCGATAAGGTCTGGTTAGTGGTTGTCGATGGGCGTCGACACGGACGAAAAAGTACCCGCAGTCATCCAGGTTCTTTGGTTTGAAAGGCTTAGTTCTGTCCTGGTAAGTTTTGAGACATGGCCTGAATTTCCTGGTGATATCCCTAAGATGATCCAGCTGCGTGTCGTCGGTTGATGTAAGGAAAGAATTCGCCAGGAACTGCGAGCGCCTCCCCGTAAACCTTTTCGGCGGGCGAAGGCTCGCCATCTGCGCGAGGGGCGGTGCGAAGGCCAAGAAGTACCCAAGGAAGTCGTGATTTCCAGTCCCCGTCGGTGCAGCTCGCCATCAGGGATGCCTTGAGGGCGCGATGAGTTCGTTCGACCATGCCGTTTGCCGCGGGGTTGTATGCCGTGGTGCTGTGAAGTGTCGTTCCCATCAGGTTTGCCAGAGCGAGCCATATTTCTGAGAGGAAAGCGGGGCCTCTGTCTGTCGTGATGTCGTCAGGAAAGCCAAATCTGCTCACCCAGCTTGACAAAAGGGCTTCGGCGCATGCTTGAGTCGTAGCTTCGGTTATCGGCAATGCCTCCAACCACCTCGTGGAGCGATCGGTGATCGTATGCAGGTAGTGAGCAGATCCGGAAGGCGGCAATGGTCCCACGACGTCGATGTGTATGTGACCGAAACGTCTTTTTGGTTGGGGAAAATCGGCTACAATGAACCCTCGTTTATCGCGGTAGATAGGTTCCAGACGCGGCCGCGATAGGTGAAAATCCGCGAAGTAGTGACACCATATTTACCTATTTATTCAACATGTATATTCAGACTTTTAAAACCTTCCCTTGTACGTAGTACTGTTAACAAACTACCCTTTAATGTACAGAACACTTAATGCATGTACTACAGTACCCTAAACTAAAACAGGCACAAATATTAAAGGCGATTTTATATCATGCGTTTCCTAAACACGCTAACAAGCACGATAAAAAATGGCAACCAATGTTTTGTTTACATTTATCTCTGATCATAATGAAGAAACAAACTGGAGGTAGAGCTTTGCTTATAACCCAGACATATTTCCCATACTTTTCCCTTAGAACTACATCACATCTTCCTAATTATATATATATATATATATATATAGAGATAGAGATAGAGATAGAGATAGAGATAGAGATAGAGATAGAGATAGAGATAGAGATAGAGATAGAGATATATATATATATATATATATATAGAGATATATATATATATATATATATAGAGATATATATATATATATATATAGAGATATATATATATATAGATATATATATATATATATATAGAGATATATATATATATAGAGATATATATATATATATATATAGAGATATATATATATATATATAGAGATATATATATATATATATATATATAGATATATATATATATATATATGTATATATATATATATGTATATATATATATATATATATATATATATATATATATATATATATATATATATATATATATATATATATATATATTACTGTATATATATGGGTTATGGAAAAAATCCGCGAAGTGGTGAATCCGCGTTGGTCGAACCGCGAAGTAGCGAGGGTTCACTGTACCCCTGATTGGGTGTGACGGCTGATTTTGCTTGTTTGGCAGTTGATGCATGTCTTTACCCATTCCAGGGCGTCATTTTTTATTCCTGGCCAGATGAACTTTTCTGACAGAAGGCGAGCGGTGGTGCGTCCTGAGGGGTGTGAAAGTCCATGGATGATGTCGAATATTTTTCTTCTGCAGGAGGCCGGTATCCAGGGGCGTGGGCGGCCGGTGCTGGTGTCGCAGAGGATAGTTACTCCTGCTGGTCTGAGGGGAATCGCAGTTATCTTGAGCGCAGATGGCCCCGTCAGGTGATCCTGTGCTTCTTGGTCAGTGCGCCGTTCGGATGCGAGATTGGCGTAATTGATACCCAGGTGGATTGCGTCGATTTCAATCCTTGAAAGGGCGTCCGCGACTCGGTTTTTCTTTCCTGGAACGTAGCGTATGGTGCACCCGAATTCGGCGATTGTTGCGAGATGACGTTGTTGTCGGGAGGACCATGCGTCTGTCGATTTTGTGAAAGCGTGTACGAGGGGTTGATGGTCCGTCGCGATTGTGAAGGGTGTGCCCTCCAGGATGTGCCTGGAGTGACGGACGGCGAGGAGTTCCCTATCAATGGTGCTGTATCTTGTTTCGGAGGGTTTCAATTTCTTGTTGAAGAATCCCAGCAGTCGAGGAGAACCATCGACGAGTTGTTCCAGCACAGCCCCACAGGCGACGTTGCTGGCATCGGTCGTCAGTTGCAGGGGCGCGTTGTCGTCGAAATAAGCCAGGGTGGTGGCTTTTGCAAGGGCATCCTTCGTCCGGGTGAATGCCTGTTGTTGGGGAAAACCCCACTCAAGTTTTTTTGCTTACCCTTTCAGGATGTCGTCGAGGGGTGTTAGGGTCTGTGCGACGTTGGGGATGAAGCGCCTGTAGTAATTGACCATCCCCAGGAACTCCTGAAGTTGGCGGGTGGTTGTAGGTATCGGGAACCTTTTGATGGCATCAACCTTGGTTGTCATGGGTTTTACCCCGCACGAGGATACGCGGTGACCAATTAAGTCCACTCCTTCAGCGCCGAACGTGCACTTGTCGAAACGTACGACCAGGCCGTTCTCCTGTAGGCGTTTGAGGACGGTGCGGACGTGCCACCAGTGTTCCTCCTTGGTTTTCGAGAATATCAGGATGTCGTCGACGTAGCAGACGCAGAATGGTAGGTCGTACAGAATGCTATCCATTAGTCGTTGGAAGGTTGCCCCGGCATTGCGTAGACTGAAGGTTGAGTATGCGAAGGTATAGGATCCGAACAGCGTCACAATGGCAGTTTTCGGAATGTCCTCCGGAAATACGGGGACCTGGAAGTAAGACTTGAGAAGGTTCTTCTTGGTAAAATACTTCGCGCCGTGCAACGCATTCGTTAGGTCTTGCATGTTGGGCAGATGGTAGTGATCGGGCGTCGTGATGAGGTTTAGGCGCCTGTAGTCGCCGCAAGGTCTCCAGGACCCGTCAAGCTTTTTTACCATGTGTAAAGGAGATGCCCAGAGGCTCGATGCTTTCTTACAAATACCCATGCGTTCCATATCCTCAAAGGCGCGTTTGGCATCCTTCAGTTTCTGGGGCGGGAGGCGGCGGAATTTGGCGTGAGTAGGAGGACCTGTCGTCGTGATGTGGTGGTAGATCCCCTGCTTGGAGAGGGAACCTGGCGAGTGTCGGAGATCGGGCTTGAAAACGTCAGGAAATTATTGTAGGAGGTCGGCGTAGTAGTGCGTCATTACGGCAGATGCGGACATTGTTGCACGGCCGTCTTCTAGGGCGCGGGACTGGCAGGTTCCAGTGTTGATGAGACGTTTGTTAGCAACATCGACAAGGAGTCCGTGGTGAGCGAGGAAATCCGCACCAAGGAGGGGCCGATTGACATCAGCGATGGCGAAGGACCAAGAATACGAACGGCCCATGATAGATATTTTCAGGGACCTGGTCCCATAACACCGTATGGGAGATCCGTTGGCGGCGACGAGTGAGGGAGCGTTTTTGTTGGGACCACGGTCTAGGTCAGACTGGGACGGTGGGACCGTTGACTGCATTGCGCCGGTGTCTACCATGAGTCTACAGTTGGAAACGGTATCGAGGATATAGAAACCATTCTTGTGTTGGTTTCCTGCAGCTGCGATGGTGGTAGGTGGATTCTTCTGGTGTCATCTTCTAGGGAAACTGCATGGTGCCCTACATTTCTTGGCATCGCTGCCGAACTGTTGGTGGTAGAAGCACCATGCTAGGTTAGTCCTAGGGTTCGGTCGTGTCGGTTGCGGCAGTTTCTTTCTTGCTAGAGCGTTGATCTCGTCGTCCTCGAGAGCCGTTGCTGAAGAGTCTATGGAAGAGTAGCTGCTGAAGGAGGAGAACGAAGACAATACTGATGATGCTCCGCGGCGACATGGTTTGGAGGCCTCGTGGAGCTTCTGAGCCTTCGACAGGAGTTCGTTCATCGGAAGCGTGTCGGCGTCTGTCATTGGGCCCTTACGTCCTGTGGTAGGCGTCGACGGAAGATCTCGCGAGATAGGCTAATTTCACTCCGTCGGCCGGTGCTGTCTGTTTCGGGGATCATAAGCAGGCCGGTTAACTCGTCCCACGCCTAGACAGGAGAGGTGTCACCCATGGGCTTGCCGGCGAGGTCCAGGACTTTCTGTGCCCTTGCTGAAACGGAGAGGGAGTAGATACCGATGAGTTTCGTTCTCAGGTCGTCGTATGAAACTTGGCCGGCCTGGGCGTCGAGCCATGGGGAAATTTTGTCGAATACCTCTTCCGTAATGGAGGTGAGAACAATGACGGCCTTGGCGCAGGAGTCGCTGAGTCTAGCAACTCGGAAGAGTACGTCTGCTCTCAGGAACCAGGAAGCGGTGTTGTGTTGAGAAAAGGGTGGCAGTTTGACTTTGGGCGTGGAGGCGAGGCTGCTGGGCGCGATGGGTGTGTTGCTTCCGGCATTGTGGTCAGACGACGAGTCGGCGAAGAGGTGGGAAGTTGATATGTCGGTTAAGCTCATCCTACTGCCTTACATGCACCGAGGTGTGGGAGAACCAAAGGCTGAAGCTCACGCCTAAGGTAACAGAGTAAAGAGAAGGTAGCACGGCCGTAATAAGTCCGTTAATGGCAAAGCCAAAACCGCTGATGCTACTTCAACTCCGGGGTCACCAGTTGTAAGGATAGTGAGACAAGCGTCACCAACATCAACTGATAGTTTATTCAAACATGCGTGGGAATATAATACAGGGTGTGGACGGAAAGGTAGCATGGCGTAGGCGCCAATTCAGCTTGAACTTCCCGCCAAAATATATGTGTTTTCTCACATGAATTGCAAGTAAACAGAAACATGTAATGAAATAATACATATGTCAAATTGTAGCTCTGAGGGAGCGGAATACATACATATAGGAAGCCACGATATGGCGAAAGGAGAATTTAAATAAATAGACAATTTGTTGAATTTCTGGACGACGGAGGGAGCGGTGTCCTTACAATAATTCATCTTCCATTGCATATTCCATTCTCATCATCTTTGTATTTCTTCTATTTATCTTGATCCCAACCTTATGTGATATTTCATGCATTCTGGTAAGCAAGTGTTGCAAGTCCTGTGGTGTTCTGCTAATAAGGACAGCGGCATCAGCATATTCTTCTTCACCCAAGGGGTTAACTACTGCACTGTAACTGTTCAGTGGCTACTTTCCTCTTGGTAAGGGTAGAAGAGACACTTTAGTTATGGTAAGCAGCTCTTCTAGGAGATGGACACCCCAAAATCAAACCATTGTTCTCTAGTCTTGGGTAGTGCCATAGCCTCTGTACCATGGTCTTATACTGCCTTGGATTAGAGTTCTCTTGCTTGAGGGTACACTCAGGCACACTTTTCTATCTAGTTTCTCTTCATTTTGTTTTGTTAAAGTTTTTATAGTTTAAATAGGAATATTTATTTTAATATTGTTACCATTCTTAAAGTATTTTATTTTCCCTTATTTCCTTTCCTCACTGGGCTATTTTCCCTGTTGGGGCCCCTGGGCTTATAGCATCCTGCTTTTCCAACTAGGGTTGTAGCTTAGCATTTAATAATAATAATAATAATAATAATACTTTATCTTGGCTAACTCCGTTACCAATCCAGTCCAATCCTTCTCCACCATCCCAACTGTTTTGTTCATTACAAAATTCATGAGGATAAACTGCATAGGTGACAACACATTCTCTTGGAGTACTCCGCTGTTCACTGGAAAATCATTTGATATGACTCCACTAACATTAACTTTGCACCTGCTCGGCTCATGAACAAACTTAATCAAATTTAAATATTTAAGGGGGCCGGCCGGATAATGCCGATTTTTAATGACACGACTTTGACATTCATACCACTTAATAAGGTGACTTAGGATATCTCCAAAATGCATAGGATTTTTGCCTCTGACCTTCGGTTTTGCGATGCTAGGGTGATTTATCCTGAAAATTAGTTTTTTTCAAATTCTACCTCATCCCTTGACAATCATTACTAAGATCTGGGATTACTGCCCTATATAGAACAGATATAGACCTCCAATATTATGAAGGGGTTTATTTTCTTTTTTCAAGTAATTTTTTGGCCAAATTTGATTTTTTTCACTCTGGTAAAAAAATAAACCCTAGAAATAAGGGAAAAATTATGAAAAAAATATGAAACAAAAATTGCAAAAAAGGGCGTAATTTCATAGTTTTATAATGTATATCTAAGTTATATACCAAATTTCAATGCAATGATATATCTTCAAAACTAAGGGAGACTATTGAATTTGAAAGTCAATACGTATAGTTTTGAGATACGGGTGTTCAAAGTTTTTCTTTATATTTTTACAATGACAATATTAATAAATCATGATTATTATGAATTTTATGTTCTTTTTTGGGGTATTAATAAAAGGAAAGTTATTTATCATAATTTAATAAAAAATGAAGATCCTTTTGCTCAATATCTTGCTTCTTTTGGCTCCTGTGAGGCAAGGAGGACGCTACTCTATCCACAGCAATCTCTCTCTCTCTCTCCCTCTGTCCTACCAATATTACCCTCTTCTGAACTCTTAATAGAGCAAATTATCTTCTTTCTTATTTTAGCAAGATGTTGAAATTGACTTTTCCTCTTTAAAATGATAGAATTCTTGCCGAAAAAGAGAAAAACAAACGTAAAAATGAGTCAATGTCAGAGGTCAAACTCAGGCATGTACTCTCTCGGAAGTTTGTGGTAGGAATGAAGGGGAAAACATCTTCTGCGGCTCATGGAATTTATACAAATGCCATTGATCACAATTTTTTTTTACATTACATTGTAATAATTATCAAAATTTACATTAACAGAAGAAATACTGCATTTTCTTGTAGGGAACAATGTTTATGGTTTGTTGAGTTACTTTTACGAATTACCCTTTAAATATTAAAGTAAGAGGAATTTTGACCAAATACTTCGTATACACATTCTCCATTGCCATACAAAGCTCAGTGAATTTTTCCAGGTTTTTGTGTTTTTCTTCATATACCCCCATATATATTCCGGCTGGACCCCTTAAGATGAGCTCCATAATGACGTAGGACTCACCAAAAAACTGGCTGGTGCCATCAAAAATGCCATCAAAAGTGGATTGCTATGTTCTACGCATTGTTGTACCACATGTCCTAAAATGTAAATTTGGTCAGTACAACTTCTACTTTTTCTAAATCCTGCTGGTTCATCTCTCAGCTCATCCTCAATCTTTCTCTCTAGTCTCTTTAGAATGAGCATACAGTACTGTACTATATATTTTCATGACCATTGATGTAAGTGTTGATGCCTTTGTAATTATTGCAATCCGTCAGATATCCTTTTTTTTCCATTTTCACCGACACTCCTAGCTCCAAATCATCAGGTTTTCCCTCTTCACGCCACACTCTACAAAATAACCTCTAAAGTATTCTGGGAGTCACTTAATTTTTGGCCAATATCATCTCAGCTGTTAATCCTTCGTATCCAGGGGCTTTTCATCTCTTCAGTTATTTAATGATAGCTTCAACTTCAAACACACTGAATTCATTCATGGGTACATCAAGGTCTTACCCAGCTTCAGGTATATCAATTAAATTATTCCCTTCATATCTCCTATTTAAGGGATTTTGACGAAGGAAAAATCTATTTCTGGGGAGAGACCTGTGACGCCCGGTGAAAAGGGGTCCTTCTAATACACTTTTCTGATAAAATCTTCCAATTATACCAGAGAAAGATAAAAGCATGGAATGCAGAGGTTACTACCCTCGCGCGTGCACCTTGTGGGTGTCGTGTATAAAGCAAAGGCGCGTGAAAGCCACTATTCACAGGCTGTCTTCCATTTAGTTAATTCCTTCGTCAAAGGGATGGGCCGATACAGAGGCACCAGCCAATCTACCAGAGCCACGCCACCCACATCCCGACGCGAGCGCCATCTGAACAACATCCTTCTGTATTGGACATGATGGCTTGGAAAGGAAAGGGTGGGATCGTGCAAAAGAATAGGGAAGGGTTTCACCGGGCGCCACAGGTCTCTCCCCAGAAATAGATTTTTCCTTCGTCAAAATCCCTTTTCTGGGTCGACCTGTGGCGGCCAGTGAAAATGTACCAGAGAATGCCTTTCAAGCCCAATAATAATTAGTAATGAGGGGAGAGAAAAAACACCATGTAAGGAGAACCATATATTATATTAAGGTAAGTAAGCATGAATCATAAACTAGTCATAGGACATAGTGAGCGTAAGGCTAAACAAACATGATAACAAGGAAACCTCCGAGTATCAGAGCACAACAAGCAATAAAACTGAAATGGCTAAGAATATCCCACCACTAAATTACGGTAAACACATTAAAAGTTACAATCATTTTAACCTAATATGTAATAAACTAGGGCTAACGAACCACCAAGGAAGCGGCGTCGTGGTGCGAGTGGCGGGTTGGAGGGAGAAGAAGAGAGATGGATGAAAGGAAGAACAAGAGATCACTGGGGAGAGATACAGCTCCCAGCTGCAACCGTTGGGTATTTAAGGGCCTGTAAGTTCTTTAGATAGTGGCGTTTGAAAACCATAGGAGATTTCCAACCCGTGTACTTTTTAAGGTCATCAAAATCCATATTTTGGAAATAATTGATGGAGGTAGCTACTGACCGGATATCATGAGCATGGGGAAATGATCCCGGATTGGCTTGTTTAATGAAGTAAAGGATCTGTTGCCTAATACCCTGTATGGAAATGGTACCTCCTTGCTCTCTGATAAACAAGGGGCCAGACGATCGGGTAGGAGTCCTAGCTAAAAAGGCCCTGAGAGTAGTGACTGGACATAGAGAAGTATCTTGGAGAAGAGGAATAATCTTCCAAGGGGACCACCTATTTTGGGGGTCTTCATTCTTAGCTAGGAACGCCCTGTCTGGAGAAAGAAGTACTTCACCTGAAGGGAGGAAATCTATGTTTTCTGAGTTTCGTGAGAGAGCTGCTAGTTCTGAGATTCTAGCACCCGAGGCCAAAGGTGTTAGAAATAAAGTCTTCCTAAGAAGAGTGATATAGGAGCAGGATTCGTTGTCCGTGTCGGAGGCAAGTTTGAGGACATCATTCAGACACCAAGAGACCTTTTGTGGGCGAACCGAAGGTCGAAGCCTAGCACATGCTTTTGGAATAGACGAGAAATAAGAATCCGCCAGGTTAATGTTAAACCCAACCAGGAAGACCTTCTTCAAAGCTGACTTAATGGTGGTTATAGTGCTAGCTGCTAGGCCTTTGTCAAATATGGACCTAAAGAAGGAGATGGCTAAATTAGGAGTCATAACAGAATGGTCTGAATTCTTTAAGAAATCTGCTAGTTTCTTAACTGCCGAATCGTAGAGTCCCTTTTGTCTGATTCTATAAAGAGGACATTATCCCGGTCGATGTTTGCATCCTTACGAGCCGCAAACTTCATGAAATCCACAAAGTTAGGGTTTTGGCTATCCTTGAGGAATCTGACACAGTCCGAGTTTGGACCACTTGGGTAAGTTTGGGGAATGGGATCCGGAAGGGACGGAGTTTCAACTCGAGGAGTTGAGGAAACCAACTGCTCTTTGGCCAGTGAGGTGCCACTAAAGCCACTGCCCCGTGGAGGGAGCGGAGTTTGTGTAAGACTTTCAGTAGAAGATTCACTGAAGGGAATAAGTAGATCTTCTTCCAATGGTTCCAATTCAGGGTTAATGCATCCATGGCATAAGCCTGAGGGTTCAGGTTCGGGGTCACATAACATGGGAGTTTGTGATTGAGTTGGGTCGCGAATAGATCTACCTGGAGACCTGGAACCAGCCTGAGTATCCACCGGAAGAAGTGTATGTCCAGGGATCATTCTGATTCCAGTGGTTTTGTCCTGGATAATGAGTCTGCTATCACATTCTGGACTCCTGCTAGGTGAATTGCTGACAGTAACCAGTCTTTGTCGGCTGCCAAGGCGGAGATAGTGACCAGGATCTGATTCAGGTTGGGTGACTTGGATCCCCCTCTGTTGAGGCAGTGGACTACTGCCGTGCTGTATGAGACTACTCTGATGTGGGTCGACCTCGGAGGAGAGATTCTCTTCAGGGTCAAGAACACCGCCATGGCTTCGAGAACATTGATATGGAACTGCATCATGGCGGGTGACCAAGAGCCCTGAAACATCTGATGTTGGGAGTAACCCCCCATCCACTCAGAGACGCGTCGGTATGAATTGTCACTTGTGGAGAGGGGAACTGTAGAGGAACCGATTTGGAGAGGTTCCTCGGTTCGGACCATGGTTGTACGGTAGTCTCATTTTTAAGACAGAGGGGATCTTCGAGATCTTGTCTCTTAAAGGCATTGTCGCTCTCTTTCTCCAAACTCGATTGATGTCTTTGAGTTTGGCTTTTAATAGGAGATCGGTCAGTGAGGCAAATTGGAGAAGGCCGAGGATTCGTTCTAAAGCTCTTTTGGACACCTGTTTGTGTTTGAGAAAGTTCCTGACCTTGGAAGCTATCTCCCTTACCTTCTTGGGAGGAAGGGAGAGCCTGTGCTTTGAAAGGTCTCAACGGATGCCTAACCATTCGAAGTGGCTTGATGGTTGTAGGCGAGACTTTCGGAGATTGACTTGGAAGCCCAGTTTGGCGAGAAAGTGGAATACCTTCGACGTAGCTCTGTTGCATTCCTGGTTCGACTGGGCCCAAATGAGCCAATCGTCCAGATAGGCGATGATCTGTATCCCTTGGTTTCTGAGTTGTTCGAGGACTGTCTCCCCCAGTTTCGTGAATATCCTGGGGGCAATGCTGAGACCGAAGGGCATGACTTTGAATGCAAAGGCTTTCTTGCCGAGACGGAAGCCTAGGTAAGGAGAGAAGTTTCGAGCTACTGGGACATGATAATAGACGTCGGTAAGATTGATAGAGGTGGTGACGGCCCCACGGGGATGTAAGGTCCGTACCTGAGAGATAGTCAGCATACGGAACTTGTCGCAAAGGATGTAAGAGTTTAGTTTCGACAAGTCCAGAACTACCCTCAACGTCGACGAGTCTTTCTTCGGGACTGTAAACAGGAGGCCTTGGAATTTCAGAGAATGATTGAATGAATGAATGATTTAAAGTTTTCAGGCATCCTGACATCTAAAGTCATTGACGCCGGTAACATTTAATTTATGTATACAAAAATAAAAAATGAAATAAAATTTTAATAGTATTCAATTAAAATCATAAAAGTTGAATGTCATGAAAGTTAAATATTTTTCAGAAGACCTGCTTCTGAAATAAATCTAAAACTGCCACTTGCATGGTAGGACACATCATTTCCAAGAATCTTGGTAAGGATGAACCTGCCACCCTCACCTCGAGCCTCAAACAAATATCTATTCCGCAAGTTGTTATAATTGGGGCATTCGGTCAACAAAAGCCTTACTGTTAGAGGTACTAAACAGTCATCACAATACGGTTGGTGTTGGCCCTTCAGCAGAAACTCGTGTGTCAACCGAGTGTGACCAATACAGAGGCGACTAAGAGACGTCTCCCATTTTCGGGGCATCATATTATACCTCCAAAGAGATATGTCATTTGTTATCTCTCGTATTTTATTGCCATCTTGACTATCCCATTGCTGTTACCATTTATTGCAAACCAATTTCTTGATGTCAGGTAAGAAATCATTACAGGGAATGGGATACCTTCTTGGCAGCAACTCGGATGCAGCCTCCTTAGCCAGTGAATCTGCCTTCTCATTCCCAGACACACCTACATGTGCTGGAACCCAACAAGATTGAACTGTTATACCTCTCCGTCCAATAATGAAAAGCCATTCTAAAATCTTTAAAACTAGAGGGTTATTAGAATTAAAAACTTCCATAGCTTGAAGGCCACTCCTTGCATCACTAAAAATTGTAAAATTACCCTCCTTCTCCAACGCTATTTTCTCAATAGCGGTTAATATGCCATACAGTTCGGCAGTAAATATGGAAGCGGTCAGAGGAAGTGCACCTCTACAATTAAAACCATTACTATGTACTCCAAATCCAACGCCAGCATCAGATTTGGAGCCATCAGTATAGATAAAAGTTGATCCACTATGTTCTTTAACATGTTCATTAAAAAGAGACCTGGCTTCTAGGTCTGACATATTCTTCTTATCTCCAATAAAATATTTACAAAAAGATATCTCTGGTAACTTCCATGGATGCGTTGATGATACCTTGAATGGAAGTACCTTATTTCTAATTATATCCAGACTATTTAATAATCGTTTCACCCGAAAGCCATAGGGTTGAGGAGATTTTGGGTGCAACTCAAAGTATGATGCGTGTCTTACAAGGCTTGCAGTCTGAAAGGCTAGAGTTAGGGAGTCTTTGCAATCTAAACCAATACCGAAGAATGGAAGACATTCGGTAAAGGTCTAGAGGTAACTCTCCAGCATCAACAAGGAGACTTGGGATAGGCAAGGTTTTAAAAGCTCCAGTAGACAATCTAATACCTGCATGATGTAACGAGTCTAATATTTTTAACCGGCTTGGGGTGGCTGAAGAATAAACCTCGCAACCATAACTAATTTTGGAAAAAATCAAGGCCTTGTATAATATTAAAATAGTATTGCGGTCTGCCCCCCATGATGTATGGGACAATACTTTTAAGATATTCAGAGCTTCAACACATTTAGCTTTTAATGCTTTTAAGTGAGAAACCCATGTAAGCCTACAATCAAATATCAAACCTAAAAATTTACCTTCTCTTGCACATGGTATCCGTTGACCTTTAATGTATATATCCGGGTCTGGATGTACTCCCCGGATACGACAAAAATGGACAATGGTAGTTTTACTTGTCGAGAACTTAAATCCATTCATGTCAGCCCACTGGATAATTTTATCAATAGAGAGTTGGATTTTTCTCTCAACCATTGCCATTCTAGTGCCAGCAAATGATATTGAGAGATCATCCACAAATAATGTTGAGAGCACATCCTGGGGAATGGCTGAGGATATCCCATTAATTGCTAGTCCAAAAAGGGTTACACTCAGCACAATACCCTGAGGAACTCCTTCCTGGCACTTACTCTCTGATAGAGTTTCCCCCACTCTCACTTGAAAAACTCTACGTGAAAGAAATGCCTGAATAAATAGTGGCAGCTCTCCTCTCAATCCCAATTCATGAATGGTTTTAAGAATACCATATCTCCATGTGGTATCATATGCCTTTTCAAGGTAAAAAAATACTATGCCTTTTCAAGGTCAAAAAATACTATAACATGGTGCTGTTTGGAAGCAAAGGCTTCACAAATAGAAGACTCTAGTCGTATCAACACATCAGTCGTTGAGTGCATTTTTCGGAATCCACATTGAATCGGTGATAAAATACCTTTCTTTTCAAGGTACCACATCAGCCTTGCATTGACCATCTTCTCCATGATTTTACATAAACAAGATGTCAATGCAATAGGACGATAGTTTGCTGCTAAAAACTTGTCTTTACCGGGTTTTAAAGAGGCTAAAATAATGGCTAGTTCCCAAACACTTGGGTAACTATGATCATGCCATATTCTATTAATAATACTTGAAATAAATAGCTTTGTATTAAAATGTACATGTTTAATCCTTGCATATGGAATTCCATCGGGTCCAGGGGCTGTATCATTGCAATGAGCAAGTGCGGAATCAAATTCTCTTTCAGTGAAAGGAGAATTATACGACTCTTCCCTTCTTGTTGTAAAATTTAAAATTTTCTTTTCTTCAGTGCTCCTATACTGGTGACCAGGGGCTCCTTCACACTTGCTGGATACATTTGAAAAATTATTAGCGAGGGCATTGCTAACATCATTTGCTTCGGTTACATACTGGCCATTCACCTTCAACACTGGTGGTGGGTTGGGGGTGAATTTGCCAGCTATCTTTTTTACTTTCCCCCACACAGAAGATGGTGGTGTTCTACTGTTAATGGAGGAAACAAAAGACATCCATGACTGGCGCCTTGCTTCTTTCATGGCACGACGGAACTGTGCTCTACATTTCTTGTATATAATTAAATTCTCATCAGTTCTGCGTCTACGCAATCGTGTTAGAGATGATCTTGTGGCTCTGTGGAGGGCAGTTAGTTCTGAAGACCACCACGGGACTGGTCGTCGTTTGAATAACCCTGTTGTTTTGGGAATTGAATTGACTCCTGCTGTATGGAGAGTTCCATTCAGTAAGTCTATGGCATCATTGATATTTTCAACTTGTCCTGCATCCCCCTCAATTTCGCTTAGCTCACGAAATTTATCCCAGTCCGCCTTGTCAAGATTCCATCGTGGCAATCCCTGTAAAGGTGGACCATTGTTGGTGTTTATAATGATTGGTGCATGATCACTAGTATGCCATTCATCTAATGTTCTCCAATCGAAGTCAAGAAGGCAATCAGAGCTTACGATTGATAGGTTAATACATGACAAGGTACCTGTCTGGACATGAAAGTGTGTGGGCTCTCCTGTATTAAGGAGTCCCACACCTTCATTTTCCACAATTGATGATACGATATTTCCCCTCGTGTTTGCTAAAACATCACCCCACATAGGATGTCTACCATTCAAATCTCCAAGTAAAAGAAAAGGTTGAGGGAGTTGTTGAATCACCTCCACTAAGTTATCATACAAAATGTTATCATTTGGAGGCAAGTACAGAGAACAAATTGTATATTTTCGCCCTATGTCAATCTGTACAACCACTGCCTGCAGAGGTGTACGAATAGACAGAGAAACTTGGGGAACATCTCGACGAACGTATATGAGACTTCCGCCATGGCTCCCCACTTGGTGATCATATGGTGTCCTATAACTAATATATTCGCGAGGACAGGGGGTATTATGATCTAGTTTGCTCTCCTGTAGGCAAATAATTATGGGGGAATGCTCATGAACAAGGAGCTTAAGTTCTTCATATTTGGCCCTTAAACCCTGACAATTCCATTGCAAAATGGAGGAAAAAACTATTGTTTATGAATTTGGTAGACCCCTTGGATGGAGTCTTCCCATTAGCAGTTTTTGATCTAACACTATTTTTAGGTGGTTTTATTAAAGAGGGTCTTGATAGATTGGGTTTAGCATTTATGATATTCTTTTTGTCTTTTTGATCTGATTGTTGAGGAGGTTGGTGGACCTCCACTTGAATTTCCGATTTATTTAAATTGACTTCCAGATCAGAAATATCAACAGACAAATCATCATATTTATTTGACGTCGTAATTTTGATATTTCTTATGGAAGGGGGCGAGAGAGATGGAGGTCTCTCTCTTTTCTGATTAGTAGGTTTTGAGCTACCAGGTTTTTGCACCTTCCCCAATACAGGTGCACCTGGTAACTTGGTGTCAGGTGGCATCTCCATCAAATCAGGCAAGGACATGGCCTGGGAGGGGTTAGTACTATTGTTGGTAATGGGGGACAAAGGCTGTACAGAAATGGGCAATGACCCATTTTTAATACGCTGTGGCAGAGCCTCAGAAGGCAATATGATTACCTTGTCATGCAATACTTTATTATCAGAGGTTGTATTTCTTTTCTTAGGATTACTGGCAGTGCTAGGTGGGGTTGCTGTCTCCTGTGGTAAATTTACCTTTGATTTTAAAGCCTTTGCATCGCTGGTTGATTTATTCAACAGTCTTTTTGCATGTCCCACACTTATGTGTTCTAAACTTGATTTGTTTAGGGCAGCTTCTTCCAACTTATACAGTTCGCATCTCCTATCAGTTGATTTATGATTCAAATTGCAATCTGAACACCTGGCCTCAAGTGTACATTCTCCATGATAAGTTTTGGAGCAAATACCACACATTTTTCCATTTTTGCAAACTTTGGATGGGTGTCCAAATTTAAAACAATTGAAACATTGCAGGGGCTTTTGTTTGAAAGGCCGAACTTTAATCCTTTCATTTTCAATAAAAATATGGAAAGGTACATCAGCATCCTGGAAAGTAAGTATAATCATTGAAATTCCAGGAACCTTATGCACTTTCCATACATTTAATGGACACATAGAAAGTATCTCCTCCTCTGTAAATTCGTACAGGTCCTTATTAAAGACCACTCCCCTTCCATAACTAAAATTTAGATGAGGTTTCATTTCCAATGTAATTTCATCACTGCCTGTCTGTAAGTTAGACAGTATTGCAGACTGAGTCGAAGATTTGGCATGGATGAGATAACTATACTTCCCAAAACGAGATATATCTCCAGGTGCTATGGTTCCTACTTTTTTTTGGATAAACTTACATATCTTAAAATAATTTCCTATTATCCCTTTAGGTTCAGCTAAGAGCCACATTGGTGGTTTGGGTTTTCTCTGTGAAGGCATGGGTACATTTCTATCTTTTTCAAACCAATCAGCAGGTTTGTAAACATCCAATTCCTTTGGGACCTTATCGCAAAGAGCTCCCATGATGTTCAATTCGTTAATTTTGATACTACCAATATTACTTATGGCATTAAACGCTTCATCATGACTTTCAAAAGATATCCAAGAGTCCCATTTTTCATCTCCAAGTCTCATCCTTATTTCCTTTATCAATTCATAGCACTCAAATGCTCTATATATATCATCATAATTTGTCTCTAATGGGATTTGGGAAACGTGAAGGAATCGTAGTTTCCCTGTGTTACCCAAATTGCTAGATTTTTTAACATCAGTAGAGTGGTCCTTTTTAGTTCGAAGGTCGTCAACAGAATTTTCCTTAATTACAGTAGCAGAAGTCGTCAACAGTGCCGGGGGGGGGGGGGGGGGGGGGGAGTCAGCAAATCCAGGGGATGGGGAGTCAGCATTTGAAGGGTCCATATTTAAGGGTGGGATTTTCATGTTTTTTGTTGTTGTTTTGTTGGGGTACCTGCTTGAGAATTATAAGAAAGTATCATACGTTGGAAAGGAAATTTGTATTCTCCACTATCGGCACAATGAGAGTATACTTCCCAGATGGACCACTCCATACCCTACCCGAAGGATAGCATCAAAACAGATATAGAGGCACAGGTGTAAGCTAAACCCGCCTGTTAGGACTGAGACCAAGGTAATATGGAATCATCCTCCCCATATCTGTAATGATGGGCTTCCGGCCAAAAGCCAAGAGTCCCACCTCAAGGATTGGATCCCCCTGGATTCCAATGACCCAACCCTTGAGAGTAGTTCTGCCAAAAAGGTCCAAACCATCTTTGGGATGGCTGAGATCATCCAATACTCTCATATATAGCTTTGAATGCGAATACCTCCCAACCGTGATCCCTTCTCCCATTCATCTAAGCAGGCAGTAATAACGAATGTGGAAATATCCACACCATTTAAATAAAATAGAAAAAAAAATAGATAAATAAATAAATGAACAAATAAAATAAATAAATATATATATATATATATATATATATATATATATATATATATATATATATATATATATATATATATATATATGCATACATCTACATATATATATATATATATATATATATATATATATATATATATATATATATATATATATATATATATATATATATATATATATATATATATATATATATATATATATATATATAAGTAAGAAAGATAATAATCATAGAGATAGGACAGCAAGATGAAAGAAAGTTGATAAAATTAGGAGAAGGTCGAAGTAATATTAAGCAGAAGAAAAAGATGAAAGAGAGAAATTTAGATTCGAACTGGGGGAGCAATTTCCCGAAGTTCGAGAGCCCTCTTGCCCGTCACCAAGATTCAGCACGGGAATGAAATGCCGTGCTGAAGCTCAATGACTTCATCAAGGCATTCTCTCATTAAGAGGGGAATTTCAGAGATCGAACCCATTTGATCGCTTTCTTCTTGAGTAACTCTGTGGTGTACTCTTCCAGGATGGGAGTGGGTCTCTGGAAGAAGGTCACTGGTGGAGGAGGGGATCCCTGTGACCATTTCCAACCCAAGCCCCTGGATATTATGCTGTGAGCCCATGGACTGAAGGTCCAATGGTCTCAGAAGTGATAAAGTCTCCCTCCTACCGGCATCACATCATTGGGAGGGAGTGAACCTAGGTCCCCTCCCTCCATGGGCACCCCTTGCTTTAGGTCCGCCGCGTTGGCGGAACTGTCCTCTACCTCTGAAGCTTCCTCTCTGGTGTCCACGAAAGGAACCAGAGGATTCGTAGGCAGGGTTGTATGCAGGAGAGGACATCCAAGAGGGGTTGGGCTGTGTACCAGGGGGAGCAGTGAGGTAGACTACTTGCTGAGGAGGAGCCGGTTGTTGAGAAGTCGAGGCAGCGGAAGACTGTGGCGACGAGTTACCCCGGACCGTCTTGTAAGGAATAAACCTCTGCTTCTTCTTGAAGAACGTCTGTTTCTGGGATTCGATCCTCCTTTTGGCTGAGAGACCCCACCTTACTTGCAAATTTTGGTTTGCCCTCGCCGCGTCCTGAAGAACCTTATCAACTTCGTTCTGAGGGAAGAGGTTCTTACCCCAGCAGGAGGACGCTATCAGCCTGTTCGGTTCATGTCTGATGGAGGCCTCAGACAGAAAGAACTTCCTGCAACTAACTCGAGCCGACCAGACGTCATGGAGGTCTATTTGGTAGGACAGCAGCTGGTTCTTTGTGGCGACTCTGAACAGCGTTTCCTCTGGGTAAACCGATGCTAGGGACTCCATGGAGGTGATGGAGTGGAGGGACCTAGCTAGTCTATTACGGGTCTCGAACTCAGTTTTGAGAAGACTCTCTAGTAATCTGGGGAGCTTCTCAGAGAAAAGAGTAGAGGCACAGTCTGGGTCTAGCTTCCCCACTGTGAAGGTAGAAGACGCGTCATCCCAGGTTGCAGAGGTACCCAGAATAAGCAATGAGGTGGGGTCCGTCTCCTTGAGGGCCGGCATGGAAGAGCCTTCCTTGATGGCCTGTACAGTCAGCTCTGTGATTTTGTCTATGAGTGGCAAAGAGATGGAGGCCGCTGTCGTAAAAATAGTGTAGGCACCTTTGCGTGGGGTGAGCTTGGAGTTAATACACCCCCACTCTGATAGAGTTCTGGCCCAGATAGCCTGTGCCTGCTCTTTCGGAAATATCACTGTTTCCTTCGGTACCTTGTCCATACGGACCAATGCATGTTCCTTTAAACGTACGAAGCCATTGAATGGGAATTCTAGCTCCGGGGGGTAGAACTCCAGGTCCTCTAGAGGGCGGGTGCCTATGCCCTCCAGAGTTAGAGAACCATCTAAGAATGAGGCATGCAAGGCAAACCGCCAAGGATTGTTTTTATCGAAGGGAGGTAGCTTCGATGCGTCTGGGGCGGAAGGAGGAGGAAGCAGAGTTCCGGAGCGGATCAGAGTAGCCACCATATCCTTAATCTCTGTCATCGCCCCAGACTGATGTTGAATTTGTTCTCTGATGATATCTCTGACCAGTTCGATGGGGAAGATATCGCCCCAGGGTACCTGAAAGCCACCCGTTGGTGGTGCCTTGGATTTGGTAGACTTAGACTTCTTAGGAGTCGTGGTTTTACGAGGAGCAATATGAATATCAGGAGCTGTCGAGGGTCCGGGGACCGGTGACGTTGATACTGGCAAAGCTGAAGACTTACTTACAAGAGCGAAGTGGCTTCACCTTGGGTCGTACGGGGACAGAGGGATCCCGAGGAGAAACCTTAGGGTTATCAAAACCTAGAAAGGAAGAGGTAGAAGAGGAAGTAGGAGAGAAAAGGGTTTCCACCAACTCGGCACCACTTACCTGCTCGTCCCTGGGTTCTACGTCTATATCTAGATCTGCCACGTCCAGCGGTACGAGGGGTTCGTCCTCTGCGGAAATGGTTGCTCTGACTTCTTCAATTAAGGGGGCAGCAACTTCAGGAGAGACTGCTGCCGTAGTCGAGCCTGGGAAGAGACGGGAGGCCATGTCTCCATCGAGGAGATAGGGTGCGCCAAACGGGGCATTTCTGCCGAAGCCCGACACCCAAGGACGAAGAGTAGCCCTTGCTGACCGAAGAGAGTCATCATCGGCCTGAAAGATTTGTAGTGATTAGTGATGCAGGAGGGGGATTGCTCTCCAAAATATACCGTGTATGTCATATTAATGGCTAAATTAGTGTCTGCCAAAGAGAAATAAGGAACAAAAGGAAAACCCACTTACATCATCGTTCAGTAGTATTGAGGACAACTCATAACAGAGCGAGCACAAATCCGGGAACCAGACCATATACTGGGCCTGTCCCGGTTCCCGGATAAAGGGGATGGCGCAGTGTGCATGGGACCGACAGAGGTCATGGCCAACGGGGTCGTTGAACGAGGCAGGGCATCCTTGGGCAGTACAACGGACCTTCTGTAAAAGAAAGGAGACATGAGTCTTGGTGTTCCTTGAAACTCTGGTAAGGGGTTAAAAACCCTATTAACAGAACTTAGTTAAAAGCAATATTGGTGCTTAAGGGAATTCAATGAGAGCCGGGGCTCTATAATAAAACAATTAAATATAAAAGCACCAGCAATGGTAATGGGGCTGTATCATCTTAAAAGTGATAATAATGACATAAAAATAAATAATCTAAAGCAATCTGCCAAACTCTGAGGGTCGGGGAAGCAGTGACAGCTCGTAAAATAAATATAAAACACAATCCGTAGCTAAAGGCAAGGCTAATATAAGTGTGAAGTGTATGGGCGATCTCCAGTGAAGCCGGAGGGCGATGAAAGGTCCTGAATAATTCAATTGTGGATAATAATTCAGTTGTGAAATTTATAAAACACAAGCCGTAGCTAAAGGCTAAGGCTAAGATAATAGTAAAGCGTATTGACGATCTCCGGTGAAGCCGGAGGTCAATGAAAGGTCCCGAATAATTATATTGTGAATAATAACGGAATTGTAATAACAATGGATATTGTGTGGATATGGCCGCGGCCTGAGACCATAGTAAGGGCCACCGGAGGGTCGTATCTAAACAATATGAATCCCGTCCCAGAGGGTTGTAAGTAAACAATATTATATATATATATATATATATATAACAATAGTTCTGAAGTCATTGAGAATCCCTCATGGCGGAGTAGAACTCAAGGCGGAGTGGAAAAATGTTCAGAACTGCTTCCAAGCCGTAACGGGGAGAGGACGGAACTCGGACCTAATAAATAACGCTAACTATTGAAAAGTAACCAAAACTAAATAACTCGTAAGTTATCATACACCCGTAGGGGGAGAGGTGAGGGAGGGAGAACCCGTTGAACGCACAAAACGGAAAACGGGAAATCCGCTCACCCACCTGAGATAAGAAAGATAACGAGAGAAAGGGGTAACTCGTGAATGCGAACAGAAAACGGGAACCCCAATCTCTCGCTCCCTTGGTCACAAAATCAGGACTTAATATGCACACAACACTATTATAAACGTATAAAAATAAAATTGTAACATCAAGAAAAGACTACGAACAAAGAATAGCGACTGCTAAAACCTAAATTAAAGGGAAAAGTCGACTGACGAATGCCCCGGTGTGGCGGGTACTAAACTATAATAAAGCTAGAACGCTAATCTTGTTCGCAGACTGGACTTGCTAGCAAAAAGTACCAAGGGAAATAACGATAATAATAATGATGGTTCAAAAGGTATAAGGCCAGGGACTTAACCAAGAACCTAAGTGACAGAGTACCAAACGGGCAAGACTAAGATGAACTCCCCAAGACAAGGGAACAAACAATGGCCGCCGCGGACGGGCCTAAACGGAAAAGATAAAACAGACTATACTGGATATAAGACAAAAGCCCGGTACTACAAAAAGCTGTCAAAACAAACTATGGTACTTAACATTGGAATGGGTGAAGATGGAGCTTCGGACATGACAAAATAAATCCACAAGTGTGAAAAACACGCCGAGAGCACAACAAATTACACACAATTTTAGCAGTCCAAAAAGAAGGATGTTGTTCAGATGGCGCTTGCGTCGGGGTGTGGGTGGTGTGGCTCTGGTAGATTGGCTGGTGCCTCTGTATCGGCCCATCCTTTTGACGAAGGAATTAACTAAATGGAAGACAGCCTGTGAATAGTGGCTTTCACGCGCCTTTGCTTTATACACGACACCCACAAGGTGCTCGCGCGAGGGTAGTAACCTTTGCATTCTATGCTTTTATCTTTCTCTGGTATAATTGGAAGATTTTATCAGAAAAGTGTATTAGAAGGACCCCTTTTCACCAGCCGCCACAGGTCAACCCAGAAATGACCTCATTAAAGTTGTTCCATCTAATGATGCCTTCTTCATCTTCTGTTGTTGTAACATATCTCTCTCTCTCTCTCTCTCTCTCTCTCTCTCTCTCTCTCTCTCTCTCTCTCTCTCTCTCTCTCTCTCTCTCTCTCTCTTTTTTTTTTAATGGGTATATGCTTCTTCTTTGCCCCAGTAGAGATTTCATTAATATTCTGTAAGCAATTCTTACACCATAGCCACTCCGTGAATTTATAGTTTTGTCAGCCTCATATGCTTTCTTGTCTAAATATTCTCACCAGTCATTCCTGACTTTTCTTTTGACTTCACTATCAATACTGGAATACTTAGCAAGCTCGATCTTGTAATTTTCATCACTTCCTCAAAAACTTTCAACAAACAATTTCTGTCTTTGTCTCCTTTTTATAGTATCCCATATATCATTTAATATCCATGGTTTTCTCCTTGTAACTGCACATCCCAAAACTTCACTATCAACTGACTGATATATGTTCTTAATATCACACCATTCTTCATTAATAATGTGCTCTTCGTCTCTTAAAGTCTCTAAGACTACAAATCGATTCCTACATTCAATTGCAAAGGTTTCTCGGTACTCATCTTCTAGTAGCTTAGTAGTGTCAAACCTAGGTATTCTATCTACATGTCTGTTGGGTGCTTTTAGTTTTAATTTTAGTGTGGCAATGAGGAGCTGGTGGTAACATAGCTCTCAAAATTTCCTTTGTCATTTGAAAGTTTTACCTTTATTCTATTATTTTTTTTCCATAAGGTTTTAAAAGGTTGCACAATATTTCATAATTCACATTGCAGGAAATACTTACAAAATATAAAACTCCCATACTGCATTTTCATTTTTACCATCAGGCCATTTAGCCCCTATGGGTTCTGCAGAAGAAGGAACAAAAGGCTTCAAGACAAAGAAGTATTGCTGGAGGAATCCTTTTTATTGCTGAGGTCGTCCACAAAATTTTCCTTGTCTAAACAAGCAGAGGTTGTCAACTTTGTTTGGGTTTCACCATTTGATCCAGGGGTCCACAGAAAATTAAGTTTACTCATTATTTTCACTGGGGAGGGGAGAGGAAATAATAATAAAGCAATAAAACAAATGGAAAAAATAAGTTTAGGGGAAAGAAAATATTAGACTCTAAAATCCTAATGAAGACACTACTAACCTTTCATGGATTTAATTTCTCTACCAATGAAACCTGCAAGAAGCAACCTCCAAATGTTTACTCTCTACCCTCCCCTGAAGGAATGGTACTACTGTACTATGATTAGAGTGGCTCAAGTGTATGCCGAACCTGCTTGATGGGACTGAAAGCATTTCAAGAATACAATCATCCCCACTTTAATCATAGTGGCAGGCAAACCGGGCAGAATGTCAAGAAACCTATCTCTATGAAATCGGCCCAACCCTGCAATCTGCAGGTCAAATTTCTGCATGAGAACAGTTCCGCGTGCCAGTATGGAAATAATGACACTTATATTTTCCAAACACTATCGGGTAGTTGGCAGCTCCCACAATTGGTTTCAGACCTCCTTTCCCATCACGAGGCTTCAGCATGGAAACAATATACCATGATGAAAGCCAAATGACTTCATCAAGGCATTCTCTCATTAAGAGGGGTATTATAATAATAGTACTGTACATTACATATATTATATTAATATACACTACAGTATCAGCAAGTGTTATGTTAGATATAAACAACGGTCTTTTGTTGTTACTGTATTTATAAATGTTGCGATGACTCCCGTAGTGTGTACCATAGTGTTCTGGGTACCGTAGTCTTATCCTGTATGTAGCACACGTGTGTTCATGTGATGTACTGTACACTTAATAAAATACATTACAGAATTTCATTAACAAAATATTTATACTGTGATACAAACTATGCTTATATCGAGATAAAAACCAAGTAAAAACAATGTCAGGCAGTACAGTGGGATATTTAGTGTGTCAGTCGATAGTGCAAAGATAATGGATAATCATTTGTTAGGTTAGGAGTTAGACCACCCTAGGGGAGCAAGTATTCGCAGATTCTCACATTTCACTAAAGTCTCTGTTACTTAACTCTAAAAAATAAGAAGGGCTAACTGTAATTTACTAACCAGTCACCATTGTTCAACTACAACACTTTCATGATTAAAATAATATCAATCACTTACTTGAAGTCTACTGAATGTTTCAGGGTATTTTTGTGCAGCTTCAAACTGAGACATTCCGTCAGGGATCTTATCCAACAGCTGAGTACGTTCAGCAATTTTTGGGTCTATTGATTCAAGAAAGGCATTTTCAACTGAAAGGAAAGCTTCTCTGAAAACTTCCTTCACTTCTTCTTCAGTAGTTTTCCCAGTAAGCTGTTCAAAACTCAGCTCAGCTGGCATTCTCTGTAAAGCAATATCTATCCTTAATTGTAACTTAGGAACAAGGTTAACCAAATGTTGTATGCAACATCTCCGCAAAGTATTTTGAATGATCAAATATTATATGTTATAACAAAGTAAAATTATACATATCATTGATTTATTGATTTCTGGTAACACAACATCAATGGCCACTGAAACTCAATAACTTAGTAAAACATCTGCGACATTAGTCATTCAAAAATCCATTTGTTAAAACTGCGTGCCCAATTCACGTGTTCACCTGATTTAAAATTATCACTATTCAGAGCTTACTGTACTGCTCTTTATTCTGCAAAACTATAGTGTCATTTTACAGAATACAGTATGAAGAGGCTTAAAGTGTCTTATTATGATGCAATGCATATGTCACTTAAAATTACCTAGATTTTCTAGTGCTAGCCAAATGTTTGCTGAAATGTGTGTGCCTGCCTGTCAAGACTGTAATTAGGAATCTTAATTTTAAGGTTATTGGGAAAACTGAAGACAGAAAATTCTATTATAAAAGTAATGATTAATCCTACCATTAGCAGTAAATGATTCACATCCCTAATGTGGAGACACTTTCATAAGTTTATATACTGTATATGAAAAAGGGTAATTCACCAACAATTGCAGTAGTCATAGATATATTTTCTAGTAATAGTAGGCACATTAGATTAATTTTTCATTCTAAAATTGTATAAATGAGTTAAACTGCAAATACATATCTAGGTAGTAGGTTGGCCAGGGCACCAGCTGCCCATTGACATACTATCACTAGAGAGTTAAGGGGTCCTTTGATTGGCCAGACAGTACTACATTGGATCCTTCTCTCTGAATACATTCTTTTCCTTTGCCTACACACACACCAAATAGCCTGGCCTATTCTTTACAGATTCCCCTCTGTCCTCATACACCTGACAACATTGAGATTACCAAAACATTCTTCTTCACTCAAGAGGTTAACTACGGCACTGTAATTGTTCAGTGGCTACTTTCCCCTTGGTAAGGTTAGAAGACTCTTTAGCAATGGTAAGCAGCTCTTCTAGAAGGACACTGCGAAATAAAACCATTGTTCTCTAGGTTTGGGTAGTGCCATAACCTCTGACCATGGTCTTCCACTGTCTTGGGTTGAAGTTCTCTTGCTTGAGGGTACACTCAGACACACTATTCTGTCTAATTTCTCTTACTCTTTTTTTATTGAAGTTTTTATAGTTTATATAGGAAATAATTATTTTCGTGTTACTGTTCTTAAAATATTTGATTTTTCCTTGTTTCCTATCCTAACTGGGCTATTTTCCCTGTTGGGGCCTCTGGGCTTATAGCATTCTGCATTTCCAACACGGTTGTAACTTAGCAAGTAATAATAATAATAATAATAATAATAATAATAATAATAATAATAATAATATATCTATGGACCATTGCATATGAAGTAAAGGTTAACTTTAATTTAATTGAATTAATGTGCAAATATCTCTCTTCCAAAATGATGATGGAACATCATCATCACCATCATTATTATCATTAAAGGGGGAGTTTAACCAGTCCAATGGATTATTACTACTATTACTTATACTATTACTATTATTATTATTACTACTACTACTATTATTATTATTATTATTATTATTATTATTATTATCATTATATATATATTTCTGGGTCGACCTGTGGCAGCCGGTGAAAAGGGTCCTTCTTATACACTTTTCTGATATAAATCTTCCAAATATACCAGAGAAAGATAAAAGCATGGAATGCAGAGGTTACTACCCTCGCGCGAGCACCTTGTGAGTGTCGTGTATAAAGCATGGGCGCGTGAAAACCACTATTCACAGGCTGTCTTCCATTTAGCTAATTCCTTCGTCAACGTGATGGGCCGATACAGAGGCACCAGCTACGCTACCAGAACCACGCCACCGACGCCCCAACGCGAGCGCCATCTGAACAACATCATTCTGCTTTAAACTTGCTAGCGTGTTCTTAGATTTTTGTGCTCTTGGTGTTTTCACGTTGCGTGGATTAATTTCGTCATGACCGAAGCTCCAACTTCACCCATTCCAATCTTTAGTACCATAGTTTGTTTTGACAGCTTTTTGTAGTACCGGGCAGTTGTCCTCTTCCCAGTGTAGTGTTGTTTTTATTTTGACCGGCTCGGTCTTCCGCGGTGTAGGCAGCCATTGTTGTTTTGATTTGTCTCGCTGGAAATTCATGTTAGTCTTGCCCATTTGGTAATCTGTCAGTTAGGTTCTTGGTTAAGTCACTGGCCTTACGCCTTTTTGAACTATTATTATTATTATTTCCTATGGTACTTTTTTGCTAGCAAGTCCAGTCTCGAACAAGAATTGCGTTCTGGCTTTATTATAGTTTAGTACCTGCCCTTAGAGGCGTTCGTCAGTGGACTATATCCTTTTAAATTTTGTTGTAGCAGACGTTATTCTTCGTTCGTAGTCTTCTATTTGATGTTACAATTTATTGTTATATTTATATCATGTTATAGTGTGCTTAATTTAGTTCTTTATAGTGTAACCACGAGAGCGAGAGCATGGAGTTCTCGTTTTCTGTCGCCAGTCACGAGTTACCCTTTCTCTCGTTTTCTTTCTTACCTCGAGTATGAGAGGCGGATTTCCCGTTTTCCGTTTTATACGATCACGGGTTCTCCTTCCCCCCTCTCCCTCTACGGGTATTTGATATCTTATGATTTATTTTATTTTGTGGTTACTTTTAATATAGCTAGCGTTATTAATGGGTCCTGTTCCGGTGTTAGTCATTGTTTTGGGCCATCCTTAAGATACCCCCTGTTCCCCTCGTAGTTCCGTCCTCTCCCCGTTACGACTTGGGAGTAGGATCTGAACATTCATCCACTCCGCCTTGAGTTCTACTCCGCCATGAGGGATACTCAATGAGTTTGGAACTATAGTTATATATTGTTTAGATTACAACCCTCAGGAAGGGCCTTATCCCTCCCGGTGGCTCCTTGCCCCCAGTCTCCGGCCACAGCCATATCCACTCATAATATTCATTATATTCATTATTAATCACAACTGGATTATTCAGGATCTTTCACCGGACCTCCGGCTTCACCGGAGATCACCATTACGCTTCGCAATAATGTTAGCCTTAGCCGTTAGCTTCTGCTTGTGTTTTATAAGTTATTTGTTACGGGCCTGTCACTGGTTCCCCGACACTGTTGGAGGTTCTGCAGATTACATTAGTTTATTATTCTTATTTTAATAATATTTATAGTGATACAGACCCGTTTCGAGTGCTCCGGCACACTCCAGTGCAGAAAACATTTTAGATTTAAAATATTTTAATATGGAGCTACGGCTCTCAGTCACTGAACTACCCAATGCACACATACTTCATTCTATCTAGGCTCTGTTAGTTGATCTTAATCCCTTACCAGAGTCTCAAGGAACACCCAGACTTATGGCTCCTTTCTTTTACAGAAGGTCCGCTGTGCTGCTCAGGGCTGCCCCGCCTCTTTCAACGACCCCGTTGGACACGACCTCTGTCGTTCGCATGCGCATTGCGCTATCTCCTTTATTCGAGAGCCGGGACAAGCCCCGTATATGGTCTGGTTTCCGGAATCGTGCACACACTGTTACGAGTTGTCCTCCATACTCCTGAACGATGATGTAAGTCGGTTTTTGTTTTGTTCCTGTTTATCTTTTGGAGATGAATTAATTTGTGCCTTAATTATATATACATGGTATAATTTGGAAAACGGTCCTTCTCCTTCATTACTAATCCCCTCAACTCTTTCAGGCCGATGATGAATCTCTTCGGTCAGCAAGGGCTGCTCTTCGTCCTTGGGTGTCAGGCTTTGGCAGGAATTCTCCGTCTGGCGCACCCTATCTCCACGATGGAGACAAGGCCTCCCGTCTCTTCCCAGGCTCTACAACTGCAGCAGTCACTCTGGAAGTGGCTGCCCCTTTAATTGAAGAGGTCAGAGCGACCATTTCCACAGAAGATGACCCCCTTTTACCAGTAGACGTGGCAGATCTGGATCTAGACGTCGAGCCCATGGACGAGCAGGTAAGTGGTGCTGAGTTGGTGGAAACCTTTTTATCTCCTACTCCCTCTTCTACCTCTTCCTTTCTCGGCTTTGATAAGCCTACGACTTCTCCTCAGGATCCCTCCGTCCCCGTACGACCCAAGGTGAAGCCACTACGTACTTATAAGTCTTCAGCTTTGCCAATATCGACGTCACCGGTCCCGGGACCCTCGACTGCTCCTGATGTTCCTATTGCTTCCCATAAAACCGTGACTTCCAAGAAGTCGAAGTCCGTCAAGTCCAAGGCTTCGTCGGCGGGTAGCTCTCAGGTACCCTCCTTCCCCGTCGAACTAATCAGGGATATAGTCAAGGAGCAAATTCAGAAACACTCTGGGGCTATGACGGAGCTAAAAGATATGGTGGCTAATCTGATTCGCTCCGGAACTCAGATTCCTCCGCCTTCAGCCCCAGACGCATCGAAGTTACCTCCCTTCGATAAAAACAACCCTTGGAGGTTTGCCTTGCATGCTCCATACTTAGATGGTTCCCTAACTCTAGAGGGCATAGGCACCCGCCCTTTAGAGGACCTAGAATTCTACCCCCAGGGGCTAGAATTCCCCTTCAATGGCTTCGCCCGCCTAAAGGAGCATGCCTAGGTCCGAATGGACAAAGTACCGAAGGAAACGGTGATATTTCCAAAAGAGCAGGCCCAAGCTATCTGGGCCAGAACCCTATCAGAGTGGGGGTGTAATAACTCCAAGCTCACCCCACACAAAGGTGCCTTCACTATTTTTACGACGGCATCGTCCATTACTTTACCGCTCATAGACAAAGTCACAGAGCTGACAATACAGGCCGTCAAGGAAGGCTCTACCATGCCGGCTCTCAAAGAAACGGACCCCACTTCATAGCTCATTCCGAGTACCTCTGCCACCTGGGACGACGCGTCTTCTACCTTCACGGTGGGGAAGCTAGACCCAGACTGCGCCTCTACTCTTTTTCCTGAGAAGCTCCCCAGATTACTAGAGAGTCTTCTCAAGACCGAGTTCGAGGCACGTAATAGGTTGGCTAGGTCCCTCCACTCCATTACCTCCATAGAGTCCCTAGCCTCTGTTTACCCAACAGAAACCTTGTTCAGGGTTTTCACGAAGAACCTGCTTCTGTCCTACCAAGTGGGCCTCCAAGACTTCTGGTCAGCTCGGGTTAGCTGCAGGAAATTCGTTCTGTCTGAGGCTTCTATCAGACATGAACCGAACAGGCTGACAGCGTCCTCCTGCTGGGGTAAGAACCTATTCCCTAAGACCGAAGTGGATTAAGTTCTTCAGGACGCTGCGAGGGCAAACCAAAATTTGCAAGTAAGGTGGAGCCTCTCGACCAAAAGGAAGATCGAATTCCACAAACAGACGTTCTTCAAGAAGAAGCAAAGATTTATTCCTTACAAGACGAACCGGGGTCACTACCACCAATCGTCAGTTCCCCACACGTCAACACAGACTTCCTCTGCTTTAACTTCTCAGCAACCGGCTCCCCTTCAACAGGTAGTCTACCTCACTGCTCCCCCAGGTACACAGCCCAACCC
>NC_090751.1:77131555-77176555 GCF_036898095.1 Palaemon carinicauda
AATGTTTTATATTTTTAGAGTGATCGGAGTAAAAATGTACATATGAAAAATTATTTGTAGGCTTTCTATACATGGAAAACTTAAATTTATCTGTTTCTCTAACTATTAAAATGTCTAAAAATGGGATACGGTTATTTTCTTCATTTTCTATAGTAAATTTTATAGATGGTACTAATGAATTAATGATTGAAACAAAACCCTCAAGATTAAAATTTTCTTCTAAAATACCTAGAACATCATCAACATATCGATACCAAACAATTTTGGAAGACCACACTGAAGGAATTAATCTAGATTAAAAAAAACTCCATATATATGTTGGATAAAAGTGGGGACAAAGGATTACCCATAGCCATACCAAAGACCTGTTCATAGTAATCTCCATTAAAACTATATTTACACTTCTTAATGCACAAACAAATGAGTTCAATAATAGTATGGGTTGATAAAGGTAAATCATAAGCATCTAAAATACTCAACAGAAAATACAATAAGTCATCAACCAGCACTTTGGTAAACAATGAAGTTACATCAAAACTTACTAATCTATGTCTAGACGTAAGGTTAACTTTTTGTAATTTTTCGCAAAGATCAACAGAATTTTTTATATCCATATATCCATATACCAAAGGCACTTCCCATAATTTTGGGGGGTAGCCGACAACAACAAGAAACAAAAAAAAAAAAGGGGACCTCTACTCTCTACGTTCCTCCAGCCTAACCAGGGACTCAGCCGAGTTCAGCTGGTACTGCTAGGGTGCCACAGCCCAACCTCCCACATTTCCCCCTGTGGCCGCGGGGGCATAAAACAATTAGAATAGCGCCAACGTTATCCCTGCGTGTCGTAAGAGGCGACTAAAAGGGACGGGACGAGGGGGCTGGGAACCCCCTCTCCTGTAAAAGTATCCTGTGAGACAGAATTTTTTATATGAAAGATTGAAACAGATCCTAAGATCGGGGAAAGTAATTTGACTAAATATTTGGATAATTTATAGTTAATAGAACCTGTAGCACTGATAATTGGTCTGATTGGATATCCTGTTTTATGGATTTTAATTAAACTATATAAATAAGGCAAAGACGAACCAGTAGAGATAAAAGCATTAATTAAGGATTTTTCTTGTTTTAAGATACATTTTAAGTTTTTATCAAAATCTTTGATGACATCGTTTAAGGGATTAACTCTTATTTTATGTAAGTGGAAACATCTGATAAAAGTACATACATCTTTTCTAAATAAGACGTTTTGTTCATAATAACTAATACATAAGCTTTGTCTGCTTTTGTAATATGCAATTCACAGTCATTTTTCAACGATTTTAAGGCTGTTAAAAAACGTATAGGGAAATTGCAGGTGTTTGCATATCCCATCACCGAATAAATAAGCCCCTTAGCAATGTCGATGTTAGCAATGTTGATGTTACACTGGGGAATTTTCTTAGTTTTTTCCAATTTTACAAAGGCAGAGGCAATATCTACACTATTAGGTTTTTTATTTACTGCGAATGATAAACCATACCCCAAAGCATATTTTACTTCACTTGATACAGGTTTATCAGACAAATTTATAACACAATTATCTTGAAAATTCCTGTTCCAATCACTTGCCTGTATTAGTCTATTCAATTTATTTTCCAAATAAACACTTAAAACTTGTAATTTCTCTCTAAGCCGGGAGTAGATAACGTTCAATAAGGGTATTCTCCAGTCAAGAGGAACATCCCGCATAAAATCAAATTTAGTCTTGCGTAACTGCTTGAATAATTGTTGTTCTGACCTTCTAGTAGTTTACAGGTGTTTCTTCAGGGATAGAAAACTAAAACCACTAAAAGGGTGGTCGATATCTTTTCTTAGTCGAGCTGGGAGTAACGTTTGGGGATCACATGTTCCTCTAAACAACGATGCAGAGATTTTCGTCGGAGTCTAGTAGAATGGGCTTTCACCAGGGAGTTTTGAAAGACCTTTAAGAGATAAGATAGGAAGGGGAAAACGAGGCAAAAGTTACGCGTGGCGTCCATTATGTGTAGAAATCACGAAAGATGACACGTGATGAATATGAAATGTATTATAGCCACGAAAGGAAAAATAAAAACTTGATTGAAATTAGTACTTTCATCCAATCAGGATATTATTAAACTCAACAATGAGAATACATATACAAAGACATCGTATTCATACAGGAGAAGGGGATCCAACAGCTGTCAGTTTCTTAATCATTCCAGAGAAGTCAGATTTTAGATAAAGGATAATACTGAATTAACGGAAAACAAACCTAGGCTTAAATTCAAATTTCTACCTTGAGCACAGGAGATTAAAAAGGATTCAACAATATTCCTTTGGAAATAGTTATTAAAATGTATTACTTTTTCTGCCTTTGACTATCCAATTCTATGACTTGACTTTAACCAGTGGGAGGCCAAGGCATTATTAAGAGAACCACTGGAGACGGCCACCTGATGCTAATTTAATCTGACTGGGATACTTTTGGATGTTTGGCCGACATAGAATAAGTTACACTCTGAACAAGGAATGCTATATATTACATTATTATCATTTCCAGAACTATTCTTAATTAACATGTGTTTTTTAATGTACAATTATATTTAAACACTATATCAATGTCTAGTTTTTTCAAAAGTGGTATAACATCTAAAAAACAAACATGAAATGGCAAACAAAGCATATTATTGTTTTCTTCCTCTCTAATTGGACACTATAAAATGTTTTCTTAGCCTTATTCATACATTTTTCTAAGAAATATTTGGGATAGCAAAGATCTGTTGCAATTTTTTCTATTTTAGTGAAACGTCCTCAATGTAATCTGGGCTACAAATTCTAAATGCCCTAAGGTACATGGAGGAAAAAACTGAATGTTTTATATTTTTAGAGTGACCGGAGTAAAAATGTACACATGAAAAATTATTTGTAGGCTTTCTATATATGGAAAACTTAAATTTATCTGTTTCTCTAACTATTAAAACGTCTAAAAATGGGATACGGTTATTTTCTTATTTCTCTAGTAAATTTTATAGATGATACTAATGAATTAATGATTGAAACAAAACCCTCAAGATTAGAATTTTCTTCTAAAATACCTAAAACATTATCAACATATCGATACCAAACAATTTGGGAAGACCACACTGAAGGAATTAATCTAGATTAAAAAAAACTCCATATATATGTTGGATAAAAGTGGGGACAAAGGATTAACCATAGCCATACCAAAAACTTGTTCATAGTAATCTCCATTAAAACTAAATTTACACTTTTTCAATGCACAAACAAATGAGTTCAATAATAGTATGGTTGATAAATATGAATCATAAGCATCCAAAATACTCGACAAAAAATCCAATAAGTCATCAACCAGCACTTTGGTAAACAATGAAGTTACATCAAAACTTACTAATCTATGTCTAAACGTAAGATTAACTTTTTGTAATTTTTCGCAAAGATCAACAGAATTTTTCATATAAATACGATTGTCTTTGTATATGTATTCTCATTGTTGAGTTTGATAATGTCGTGAGTGGATGAAAGTACTAACTCCAATAAGGTCTTTTCAATATTCCTGTCGTGGCTATAATACATGTGTATGTATATATATATATATATACATACATACATATATATATATATATATATGTACAGCACATATATATATATATATATATGTACAGCATATATACATATATATATATATATATATATGTATATATATATATATGAATATATGTAATTATATATATATATATATATATGTAATTATTTATATATATAAATATATATATATATATATATATACACACACATATATATATATATATATACACACACATATACCTGTATATACATATAGGTATATATATATACACACACACACATTATATATATATATATATATATAGAAGGGGTCCCGAATTATGCGAGAATTTTGTCGATGAAAGGCCTCGTGTAATTGGAAATTCGTATATTTCGAAACACATCATGGCGGCAAACAGCAACCTACCTGTCAATTTTTTTTTACTCCATTTCTAGCTTTCTAGCTATATATATACTGTATATACACTGTGCAGGTCATATATATATATATATATATATATACTGTAGCTTTTATCTTAACAATACTGTAAGAAATCCTTCTTATAGATTTTTTTATGAAATACTGTACAAAATTTCTTTTTATGGATAAATAAAACAATAAAAAGTTGATAAAGTTTTGATAATTTTCTATGATTAGTATTTACTACTGTACTATGCATAGCTTACTGTTTTCAGTATTTTCCGAATGATGTAGAATTATTTCCTATAGATACCAAAAACGAAAAAGGGTTTTTCAAGGTTTGATACAGTATCTAGCAATAGTTAAATATTACAGTATAGTACTGTATATCCATGATGACACTCCCACACGTAAACACGGCCACTAGGCGCAAGTGTGCACTAGGCTGCTGTACGATAATCTACCGTAATTTTCTGCCAGAAAAAAATCTAAGCATCCCCCCTGGACCAGGTTGCCGCTATGTTGTTGTTGGGGTATTAAAGCCAACACTTGTTGTTGGCACGGGCCTTTCCCTTGGTTGGCCCTAACGTACCGTCACGCTTTTTTTGCCCTGAGCGGTCATTTCACTAATGATAATTTTTCAAAGTTAATATCATTTCTTTATGCTTATAATTCGTAATTATAGTTAAAAGTAGGGATATTAATAAATGGTTGAGTAAAAAAACAATTAATACTATTATTTCATTTCAAATGGCTACATAATACTGAATATTCTAATGGGTTCTTTTTATCTTCAATCGTAAATCTTACGCCTGGATAAGCAACAAAAGGAGAGGGATAAGTCTCCCCTCCCTCTCTCTCTCTCTCTCTCTCTCTCTCTCTCTCTCTCTCTCTTCATATCGTTTCCTGTATAGTTTTCAAATATGTTCGTCATACATATGTACATTATTTATCCACTTTATTCTCTCTCTCTCTCTCTCTCTCTCTCTCTCTCTCTCTCTCTCGGCGTTTCCTTTCACTTTATAGTTTTGTGAAATTTCGTTGTCCAGTCATTCGGTAATGAGAAGTCATTTTCGCTTTCGGCATCGAAGAAGAAAACTTTATTTCTTCAATATACTCATCACTGGAGGATTCAGAACTAGTGCTCTCATTATCAAACAGGTTATCATTATCAAATTTCTCAACAAGAATATCATTTATTTCATCTAAAGAAATAACCTTCCTCTTTAGACCGTTCATTACAAAAGGAACAACAAATAACCACTTATGCATGAACGCAGAGCGCACTGATAGGAAACCAGTTTACCAACATCAAGCTACCTTCAGAAAAATAGTTGCCAGACATCATATAAGTTTCTATTCACAGTCCCCATATGCTGAGAGTGTTGCCAAGTGGTGATCCCATACTTACTATACAAGTAAACGTAATATCACGAGACTGACGGCTTGTAAAAGCCAATTAAAGTCATGAACGGAATATACAGTTGAAGGCGTGGGTACCGAGTAGATCGTGGTGAACGGTTTATCACGTGGGTGACGCTTAACAGGTTAAAAAATTTTTTTATATAGTTCGGTATTTTCCTCTATCCATCCTCTCCCAGAAAACCTTCAAATGTGAATTATCGGAATGTGTGCAGATCTGACAGTGCGATAACTAGTTAGCGACCGAGAATAAAAAAAATAAAAAAGCCCGATTGACGATGCTGATGAAGAGGATATCGAATGCCGATTTTTCCCTAATTGATTTTTTCTACGTTCTGTCTAATCCAATGTACAGTACATTCTTATGTAAAGGGCGAACCCCAACATTTCTTGATGCTGCTACACTTTAATTATAGATATTTTACTACCTATTTATAATAACATCTTTAGTAAAAGCTCTTAAATATCACTTTCAGGATTAAATGCGTTTATGATCGACGATGTAACAAAAAAAAAAACGTTTTCCTTTTAAGGAGGCGTTTTTATAGGAAAAAAAAAACTCGAAACAAAATTGTTCATATTTCATTTATTTTGATTTTCTAAGGATAAATAAAACAACATTAATTATAACATTATTATTACATAGTACCTGGTAAGATATCTTTTGCCGCAAAAGTTAACCTATAGACAGATGTTAAAATTGGTTAGCGAGTTCGTTATGATCGGTGATGGAACGTACTAAACAAAGTAATGGGTTTGGTTGTAGTGACATGTTTGGCAGTAGCATGATATAAAATAGTCCTTTATTTAATTTAATTTTTGGTTTCAAAAGTACTATATAAAAGAATTTCAAACAATTTAGATGAAACGGAGCACAACGCACTACTACTGGGTGATAGCGGTAGTCTTGCACATGAAAGCAACGAAGGTGTTCCCATGACGATGCTGTTCTGTTGATTTTTTTTTTTTTTTGAAACTTTTCAATATTTCAAATGGCACTGTTGATTTTGATGGTTTTTAATTTAAAGTTTAATGAATAACGATTTTTCACCATAATCACAACGTAAGTATAAAACGGATTTTGAGCGAAGCGAAAAATCTATTTTTGGGTAAGATGGCCATGTCGTCCTGATGGAAGTTCCTTAAAGGTAGCTTCCTAGGGTATATTACAACTACGGCGATATTCCCAGAGAATTTACCTTAAGGTACCCAGAATTCTAACTCCTGGAGCGAGTATCCCTAAAAAAGACCTTAGGGATATCGTAAATATCAGCGGACGTATTCTTGACACACCACATAGCAATCTATACCCCGAATAGAGTTAACACTTCGTAGGGGTCAAATGGCAAGAAAACGAAAACGATAAGAAAAAGGGGGGGAGCCGTTCGTAAGGCATCTCTCCTCCCCGTTTCGTAAGCGTGCCCTGCGCCGCTCGCGGCGCCATCTGTATTCCTTGTAGCGATACGGTGCTACAGATACTGTATGTAGGGAGGGGTCCTACAGCCCTATTTTTTTTTTTTGAAAAGGGACAGGGCGGGTCCATCAGGACGACATGGCCATCTTACCCAAAAATAGACTTTTTGCTTCGCTCAAAATCCGTTTTTTGGGCTCAAGCCATGTCGTCCTGATGGAAGTATACCAGAGCATTACTGTATCTGTGGATTCTCAATACGTGCCGTACTCCTCAGGAATGTTTCTTAGTCAACTCGACTGAAAGATCTAAGATGTTACCGTTATACATCTTTTCACTAATCATAAACCATGAAAGCGCTTCCTGCCCCCTACAGGGAGGAGTCCTACTAGACTCTAGAAACGAACGAAGAGTACATATACCTATGTATGACTCGCTCGCAAGCCGACACAATATAGTGGTCTCACTCTATATGAAGTAAAGCATAGTCCTTACGGAACTACAGCATCCAAGGGAAAAACCGACCAGCCCCCTGGTCGAAGTAGAATTGGACAAAAGGTTATATCTGCGTAGGATTAAACTTGCTGCCGCTACCGTCCTCTGAGAAGGATGGAGCCCTTTATGCTAAGGAAAGTATAAACCAGTGCAACAAGGCTTGCATTAAGGAACAGGCTATTATAGATATCCCCGATTAATATACATAGGCTGAATGCTCAATAATTGAAACGAAATCAATATAGGTGAAGGAGACGCAAGGTTCCCGAGAACAAGTTTATTGATTAACAATAAATAGACATGGTTACCACAATTATATACATATGATAGGTGGATGACCAACAATTTACACAAGTACTGTAGTACATGGATATATGGTTATCTGAAAGAAAAACAATCAGGTTACTTTTCACATACCAAGGTATCAAAGTTAAAAGTCCATGTTACTATCCACTGACATTAGCGTCAGAAACGCTCGGCACACCTGTCTGTACTTGTGCTACAATCACCATAACGCCGGAACAGTCATTGTGGGCTCCCAGAGCCTTCACTTCTAGTTATAGCAACGCATATAACTATACACTCACCCAAGAATCAAAGTCCCAATTAAATCCACTGTTCCTCGCAGAGTTAAACAACAGGGTTAACGACGCAACCAACTGCTACCACAGACCTCTTTAGCTGCTCCACTTGCTTAGCATAGTGGTGAAAGAATACCCTGGAAGACTTCCAGCCAGTGTATGAACGAAGGTGTTCAAAATCCATAAAGTTAAAGAAGTTTAAAGATGAAGCAACTTTCCTCGGATCATGACCTGCGGGTGAACTGTCAGGATCCGCTCTGCAAATAAAGTATGTAATTTTCGCCCTGAGTTGATTTAAAGATAAATTCGAGCCCGATGTTTCTCCTCTGAATAGTTGACCCCCATGGAAGTCTGAAGTTCTACGAAGATAGACCTTTAGGCATTCTACGGGACATAGAGATGCATCTTCTTTCAGAGGGCAGATTCTCCAGGGACCCCACCTGTTGGTGGGCAACTCGTTCTTAGCGAGAAACGTAGGGTCCGGAAACAGGTTCAGTTCTCCCCCATCCAGGAACTGAACCCGGCCCTCCTCTCTCGAGAGGGCTACAATCTCACTAACTCTGGCCCCAGAAGCTAGGGCAAAAAGGAAGATCACTTTTTGAGTCAGATCCTTCAGTGCACACTCCTCATTATCCAGTAATGAGGCAAAATGAAGGACTTTGTCTAAAGACCATGAAATAGGCTTTGGAGGAGCTGAAGGTCTAAGCCTAGCACAGGCCTTCGGGATCTTGTTAAAAATCTCGTTAGCGAGGTCTACCTGGAAGGCATACAGAATGGGTCTTGTCAGAGCCGACTTACATGTAGAAATCGTGTTAGCCGCCAGCCCCTGTCCGTGGAGGTGGATGAAGAAGGATAGGCAGAAATCTGTAGAGATCTCATGCGGATTCTTGTCTTTGACAAAGGCTACCCATTTCTTCCATGCTGATTCGTACTGCCTTCTAGTAGACTTGCACTTATATTCTTCCAGGAAGTCGATGCTATCTTTTGAAATTCCGAACCGTTTCTTCACCGCTAGGGAGAGAAAATCATGAGCTGCAGGGTCCGGGTTTTCTGTAATGAAGCGTAGACAGTCGACTTCTGGACTTGCTGGGACAGAACTGGGTCCGGGAGTGGTAGAAACTCTAGTCGTAGTTCCAGAGCTAGAGGGAACCATACACTGTTTGGCCACTTGTGGGCCACTATTGCTGCTACTCCCTTGAAGGATCTCAGTTTGTTGAGGACCCTCAACATCAGATTGTGAGGGGGAAACAGGTAGATCCTGGACCATCTGTTCCAATCGAGGGACATCGCATCTACTGCTTCTGCCAAGGGGTCCTCGTACGGGGACACATATCTCGGCAACTTCTTGTTGTCCTTCGTCGCGAAGAGGTCTATCTGCAGTTCTGGGACTTGACTCGAGATGAAGGAGAATGATCCTGCGTCTAGGGACCATTCCGACTTTATCGGTGTAACCCTGGATAGAGCGTCCGCAGTCACATTCCGGACTCCTTGAAGGTGAACTGCTGACAGGCGCCACTTCTTCTTCTCCGCCAGTCGGAATATGGCTAACATTACCTGGTTGAGAGGTGGAGATCTCGATCCCCGCCGATTCAGACATTTCACTACCACCTCGCTGTCCAGTACCAACCTTACATGGATCGAGTGACGTGGGGATACTTTCTTCAGGGTAAGAAGCACTGCCATAGCTTCTAGAAAGTTTATGTGAAAAGTCCCAAATAGCTTGGACCAGGTCCCTTGTACTTTTTTCCGATGGGAGTGACCTCCCCACCCTACCTTTGAGGCGTCTGTGTGAATTGTCACTGACGGGGGGGGGGGGGGGGGTGGCTGAAGAGGTACTGACCTCTTTAGACGACTGGTTTGAGACCACGGTCTGAGAAGAGAACGTAGCCGAAGTGGGACCGGTCTCTTCAAGTCCCTTCGCGCTTTTGATGCAAAGGTTCTCCAAACTCCCGCTGCATCCTTTAGCTGTGCTCTTAGTACTGGGTCTGTTACTGATGCAAACTGAAGAGAGCCCAGAACCCTCTCTTGTTCGCGTCTTGATATCCTCTCGGAAACTAGAAGTCTCTTGACAGACCCCGCTATCTCCTTCCTTTTCGACATTGGAATGGAAAAACGGTGTGACACTAGGTCCCAGTGAATTCCCAACCACTGGAACCTCTGAGCTGGAGAAAGACGAGACTTCTTTCTGTTGATCATGAAACCTAGATATTCCAGGAACTGAATCACCTGTAGGGAAGCTTGTAAGCATTCCGCTCTGGATGCTGCCCACACCAACCAATCGTCCAGGTAGGCTACTACCTGGAACCCTTTTAGGCGTAACTGTTTGAGCGCTGCGCTCGCAAGCTTCGTAAAGATCCTTGGGGCTATGTTTAGCCCGAAAGGCATCGCTCTGAAAGCGTAAAGTTTTTGTTGTAGCTTGAATCCTAGGTAGGGGGAGAGACGGCGACTTATTGGAACGTGCCAATAGGCGTCTGACAAGTCGATGGAGACGGTATATGCCCTCTTGGGCAGTAAGGCCCTTATGTGTTGTAATGTTAACATCTTGAACTTGTGGTTCACTATGAACTTGTTGAGTGGTGACAAGTCCAGAATGACTCTGAGTTTCCCCGAGTCTTTCTTGGGAACACAAAACAGCCTCCCTTGGAACCTGATGGACTTTACCCTCCGGATCACCTTTTTCTCCAACAGTTCTTGAATGTACTCCTCCAAAACGGGGGTGGAGTGTTGGAAAAATTGAGGGCACAGGGGCGGAGTACTGTCCCAACTCCAACCCAGTCCATTTTTGAGCAGGCTGTGGGCCCAGGGATCGAAGGTCCAACGATCCCGAAAATACTGTAGTCTCCCTCCTACCGGCGACACTTCACTTTGACTGCTGACCTGCAGTCTTGCCTCCCTGGCCGCGACCACCTCTGAATCCTCTTCCCCTAGAGGGGCGTCTCGCCGAACCTCTGGCTGCACCTCTGGGCTTTGCTCGAAACGTGGTCGATTGCCCTTCGAACACTGGATTGAATGCCGGGGATGCTGATGACACGGCTTGGGGTACCCATTGGAAGGTGGTCGGGGTCTGGGCTACCAATTGTGGCACCGGAGGCAAAGCTGGCTGCTGCTGCTGCTGACGTTGCGGTCTGAAAGGCTTGGCTGGGCGGGAAGAAAACCTCGATTTCTTCGCCTTTCCTTTAGGCTGAGGGCCTTCATCAGGGGAAGACTTCCTCTTAAGGGACAGGCCCCACTTAAGGAGAAGATTTCGATTCTCAGTGGCTGCCTTGTCCACCACCTCATTGGGAAAGAGATCTTTACCCCAGATGCTGGATGAGATGAGTTTCTTGGGTTCATGCCTCACTGTGGCCGAGGCGAACACAAACTCCCTGCAGGCCCTCCTCGCTTTTACAAAGCTATAGAGGTCCTTTGTCACCGTGGCCAGATGGATCTTGGCCATTACCATGAACATTTCAGGCATCTTAGGGTCGCTAGCCCTTGTCTCCATGTTTGTCTGGAGAGACATCGAGGCTGCCAGACGCTCCTTTGTCTCAAGTTCCCTCCGTAGGAGGAATTCAGACAACTTGGGAAGGTTTTCGCCGAACTGTTGACCTGCAATATCGGCGTCCAACTTCCCAACCGAGAAGGTGAGATGTACCTCCTTCCAGTCCTTTTTGTCCAACGGCAAGGCCAAAGACAAGGGCTTGCATTCCTCCAGGGATGGGCATGGTTTGCCAGCTTCTACCGCCTTCAAAACGGCCGCGAACCCTTTCTGCAGAAAGGGGAAGGCCCTAGCCGGAGAAGATACGAAGGAAGGGTGCTTCTTACTCAAAGCAGCAACTTTAGAGTTTGAGAAGCCTATCTCCTTCAACACAGACGTTAGTGCAGCTTGAGCCTTGGCGTGATCCAAGATGATCACCTCATTCGGTTCCGTCTCCTCCTTCGAGGCCGGCTCCTTCTTCAGACGGACATAACAGTCCGGGTAGGCCCCTCTGCTGGGCCAGAATTCCACCTCCTCAAGGGGAACTGAACCCAGCTTCTCCGACATGACGATCTTCCCGACCGTCATCGGCATGTGCTCGGCATATCTCCACGGGTTGGCATCCGAGCACAGAGGAAGGTCCTTCACGTTGAGCTTCTTTGGAGGCCCACGTGACGCTGTAATCTTCTGCATCTGGAGCTCCATTGCAGCGGCCTTCTGACTATTCTCCCTCTGCATCTGTTGTATCATACCAACGATGGAAGAGAGAGCCTGTCCCAGCTCTGCTGGAAGAGCGGACGAAGTAGAGGGAATAGGTTCAGGGGCCTGAACCGGAACGTCTGAAGGTACGGAAACCTCTTCCTCCACGGCAATCTGATCTTGATCCTCCTCCTCACCCTCTGCGAGGAGGTCCTGTTCCGCACGGTCGGACAAGTCAGACATCTTGTCATCCAGCTGGACGTCCTGCATGGCCTCCGCAACATCCTCCCCCACTGGGATCTGGACGAGAGGGATCTCCGGCCGAGGCTGGGGAACAACAGCATCAGTAGAAGCCTTGGGAAAAAGGTACGCCTTCATCTTCTCATTAGGAAGATAAGGTCCAGTGGTGTTCTTCTGGAAACCCCTTACCCATAAACGGAGCTTCTCCCTCGCTGCGTCCCTTGACTCCGCCGACCTAGGGGATTCAAAAGCCTCAGATAGCAGGTTAGTACACACTGAACATACCTGCGGATCCCAGTAGCGGTGATCATCCTTGGAGGCTGCGCAAGCCGCGTGCCTCCTACACGAGACATGTCCGCAAAAGTTCTTGCTGCGGACATTGCAGAAAACGCTATCACATTTCGGATGCTCCTCCTGTAAAAGAAGAAAATTTCCATGAATATCAAGTGAATTTCAATTCACATGTATATATGAGCATTCACAAAGAATAAGGGAAAGACACATACTTGTGAATCCAACACAATCACCTGTGGAAGCCCACCAGCCATTAAAATCAAATGGTTAGTCTTTGCTAGAATAACCAGAGATCATATTTCCCGAGGGAAATTAGGTGTAGCTCACACCTAAGGTAAGATTTTACCATTCTGGCTAGAGATGAAAAGAATTCTCTTTTCATCCCTGTAAGGCAACACCAAGTGACTGCACAAGGAACACAAGTAAGTTAGAAAAACAGTGTTGTAACCTACTATATCATGGTCTCCCCTGGTAGAATACACCATACAGGGAAGAACTGATACAGTACATGAGGGTGGTGTGCCGGCTGGCTCTTGCCGGTCAGTACCCCCCCCCCTTTTTTTCCAAAGGTAGGTCTCAAGTATACAACTTAAGATCACCCATACGGGGGAGAACTCCAGTTCCTATGCCTGAACCGGCCGGCAGTGGTTGCCGGTCCGTAGCTACCCGGGTGGCACCCAGCTGCCGGCCATCACTCTTAGTGGCCGGCCAACCGAGCGATGTAGCAGGCCGGCCGGCAGCGGTGAGCAAACCCTGCCGGCTGGCATCCACACCAGGTAGCGCCCGGCTGCCGGCCGCCACTCATAGCGGCCGGCAGGTGAGCAAAGAGACCGGCCGGCAAAGGCATATAATCACCGCCGACCGACAGCAAGAGAACTAGAGAACACCCCCTACCGACGGCCGGCCCCTAGGCCGGCAGACGGCAAGAACAACACATAAGAAGACAACAGAATGAGTGCCGGGCTAAGAAGCTATGTACCTCCGCGCCCGACACCCGAAAGAGTGCCGAGAGGAAGGGGAGACACTAAGTCAGGCTTCCTAACCACTGCTTACTGAATCTACAGACGACAGCGGTTGAGGGACCAAGGAAGGACCGGGCAGCACTCAAGGGATAGGGCCTCTGCCGGTCGGCACACTCTGCCGGCCGACAGGGGACCACGTCAGCTCCCCATCCTAACCTAGGCTAGGTACGGATGTGAGACGGCTGACACAAAGGAAACGGAAAAAACAGAAGGGAAGGACAGAGGGTCCTGTCCAACCTTGCCTTGGTTAAGGATCATTCCCAACTAAGAAAGCTCATCTCAGCCAGGGAAAATCCAGGGAGGGAGGCCGGCACTACTGGCTGCCTTCCTAAAACCAAGGCAAGGAAGGAATTGCTAATCCGGAAAGGGAACATATCCCGAACCCGGAACAGCAAAGAGGACAAGTCTGAGGGGTCACCGAGCGAAGGGATCATAACTACAGAAACCCTCCAAGGTGATCCAAGGAGGATAAACCTCCTATGCCCGTGTCAGGCAGCAAGGGAGACTCTGCCCCACGCTAGACCAACACGGACTCAGACTAATACACTGCTGTACTGTCCCTCTCTGAACCAAATCAGTTGGAGCAGGAAGGTACAGTACTACTCCAGCATAGTTATATTTGAAAATTAATTCAAACAAACCACTAGAGTTAAGCCTAAGGCTTAAACAGAGGGAAAGGGTTTGCCCCTTCCCCAAAGAGAAGGGAGCAAACGGGGAAACAGACAATATTTTAATAACCTAAGACAACCTAGCCTAGGCACTAAGAGAATCGATTACCTAAATCACCGAAACTCACTCCAATACTATCTTGGAAAATACTCGAAAAAGGCCTTATATGTAAAACGTTGCCTAACGCTTTAAGCAATATAAAATCACACTTGGAAGACTAATTATCATGCAGGAAGTACAAGGGCCAACAACTAGGCTACGAAGACTAGTGTCGGTCAGCCTAGGCAAATCCTTCGCCAGGCGCTATACTATCGCATCATAACAGAATTCCTAAATAAGCTAAGCAGCTAATTATTAAAGCGCAGGGGGCTGGGAACGTCGCTCTTGCTAACAAATAAATCCTATTCTAGCGAGCGACAGCGTCCAGGACGCCTCCAGCAGGCAACAGCTCTTGTATCAAAGATAACTCTTTTAATTACTTTAAATTTTAATCAAGAGCCTACATTTATACATAAAAGAAATAGTACTCAACTTATCCGAAGCAGAAGAAGTTGGAGAAAGCATTATTCAAGAGTAAATCCAAGATTTTGGTAGAAACACAGGGAAAAACACCGAGTTGTATAGCTACGCAAAAAGGAATACAGATGGCGCCGCGAGCGGCGCAGGGCACGCTTACGAAACGGGGAGGAGAGATGCCTTACGAACGGCTCCCCCCTTTTTCTTATCGTTTTCGTTTTCTTGCCATTTGACCCCTACGAAGTGTTAACTCTATTCGGGGTATAGATTGCTATGTGGCGTGTCAAGAATACGTCCGCTGATATTTACGATATCCCTAAGGTCTTTTTTAGGGATACTCGCTCCAGGAGTTAGAATTCTGGGTACCTTAAGGTAAATTCTCTGGGAATATCGCCGTAGTTGTAATATACCCTAGGAAGCTACCTTTAAGGAACTTCCATCAGGACGACATGGCTTGAGCCCAAAAAAATTAATTAGTACAAATATGTAATATTATACATATAGGTGTTGGACAGTTAGGCTAGCCTAGCGACAAGTTCACACAACAGATGGGCAAACCTTAACATTTTTCATCCAAAACTAGTCTTAAAATGTTTGAACAGAAATCTTTCTCTCACATTCTCCCCCCCCCCTTCTCAGACATCGGGGAACCATCACCCCCCCCAATACAATTAAGAAAACAATAGATTTCCTACGCTTCGCGGTGCTTGACTCGCGGATTTAGAATGCTCCTCGCAGATACAGGAAATTTAATTTTTAAAAACTATCGATCGCGTAATTGAGGAATCGCGTAATTAGAACACGTGTAATTTATATATATATATATATATATATATATATATATATATATATATATATATATATATATATATATATATATATATATATATATTTGGGCTCAAGCCATGTCGTCCTGATGGAAGGTTCCTTCAGTAGCTTCCTTTGGATATATATGACCACCATAAATATTCCCAGAGAATTAAACTAAAGGTTTTCACAGAATTCTAACTTCTGGCGCAAGTACCCTAAAGGTTTCCCTCTAGGATATCGTATATCAACAGGGGATGCATGTATTAACACGCCACATGGCTATCTGCACCCCACCTAGCGTTTACGCTTCGACGGGGAAAGGTGGCGAGGTAACTGAGGAGCCGTTCCAAAGTTACCCTTCCTTCGTTACTGTTATGGTACTCGCAACATAAACAAACCGTCCGCCATACTGTGTGACGTCACGTCCGTCCTCATTCCGTTTCTGGTAGCTCCCAACACAATTTGTTTGTTCCCAGTGATCGACTTTTATCTTGTGCATCCTGCGCCATGTCTCAACCTTCTGCATCGCCTTCTTCTGGAAAGTTGAGTACCAGGTTCTTGTATAGTTTAAATAAGCTCTGGCCATAAAGCAACGATTTTTTACGCTAAAATCTTGTGTTTTGTGGCGGAGCTGTGCCTTGCCCGGAGGCGCCATCTTATGACGCCGCTGTTTGCCTCGCATGTGTTATTTAGTTAGCCAGAACAGCCTTCCCGGCCTTATAACTAATTAAATATCTTTAGGTATTTAGTCTTCATTAATAGGAATTAGTTATATTATGCCGATGGTATTCTTCGGCGCTCTTAGTTAGCCGACCCCATACTAGACTTTCAGCCTAGCCTAGGACGCAGCCTAGTGTTCATGTTTACTTCTGCATGATATAACATGTGTTCCTAGTGTTATGTTAATGAAGATATAGGCATTTTTAAACATATACAAGATTCAGTGTTGCACATTTGGACCATACAAGGGATCGTGCCTGGTATATCCATGTCACATCCCCTAACCCAACGTTGGGGCCCTTGTATGCTTCTTTATCTCCCGTTACCTTCGGATAACCTCCCTCTGGGTAGCCTTGCTATTTCTTAGCCCCTTACCCGGAAATATTTTCGGGTAGGTTAGGTTAGATCGTTCTTCCCTCTTCCCTACCATAGTTTATGGGGGGACCTCAGACAGAACCCCAGAGTACCTATCGTTCATCCCAGTCCACCCTTAGGGAACGCCTTTCCCTTTAGGTATCGACTGAGACAAAGTGTAGGGGCCCTGCCCTTCCCCCTAGACTGCTCTTGGTTGGGACACGTCCCTTCCTCCTGTGGCCTAGCGATACGTCTCCCCAGCCCTCCCTAATGTAGGAGAAGCTCTCCTGGTTTAGGTTAGGCCTTGAGGGATTCTGTTTTATTATAGTTTAGGAGAGTACACCAGTGCTGTTCCTACTCTGAGCTAACCTACCCAAGGGTTGGAGAGCACTTCTCTCCTGCCTGGGTAGTATAGCATCTAACAGATTCCCCCACCCCTTGGGAGCTTTAGGGTCACGACCCCTTCTGCTCCCTCAGACCCCTACCCCCATTCTATTCCCTTGTGTCGGCTTGCCTTCACACCCCTGTCCGCTGTCCTACAATTCCCCCCTCGGGGAAAATTGTAGGTTAAGCTGTGCTTTCCTGCTTGGCTGGCCACTCTGCTACACTTCCCCCTCATAGACGAACTATAAGGTAGTGTTAGTAGCCTGCCTGCCGGCGGAAGATCACCCCCCCCCCCTCTTTGAGTGTCCTCTGATCCTCCCTTGGATTACCATAGGCATCCAGCCGTCTGCCGGCTCCCTGCCGCCGGGTGATGGACATATCCCCTCCTATCATGAGAGCACTCCTTCCGGAGGGAAGTCGGTCTGGTATCGCACATTACCCTTCCCCACTCCCTCCTTATCTTTCTCTCTTCAATCATGCTGGTGGTCCACTGCCGCCTCTGCCTGCCAGTGCTAGCCGCCGGCACCCCAGGTGACTTTCCTACTTCATAGGATGTTCCTATCTGAGGATTACCTAAGGCAACAACCTGCCGGCTGCCGGGGGCCGTCGCCCCTTGCCGCCAGCATCTCAGTGACTTTCCTACTTCATAGGATGTTCCTATCTGAGGATTACCTAAAGCGACAACCTGCCGGCTGCCGGGGGCCGCCGCCCCTTTCCGCCGCTGCCGCCGACTTCTCAGACAACCTTCCATCTTATGTACCCAGCTAGGTTCACCAACGCCGACAGCCTGTTGGCTGCCGGAGGCCACCGCCCTGCCAGCGACATGCCGCCGTGGCGGCGGTCGCCCTTATAGGTGTTTCCTACCTCTCTGCTGCTCAGTGTGTAGCTTTAGATGGATTCACCCAGCCGGACCGGCCTCCGGCTTGCCGCCGACGCTCCTGCGGCTTCCATGGACAAGCACCCCTTCCCCTCAGCTGTCGGCCTCGCGCCGGCAGTCGACCTATACAGCCGTATAGCCAGACTGGTCTTCTTTGCTATTTCATACCTTGAAGACAGTGACTGGGGTGTACGGTTGTACAGTACAATGTTTCCAGCATACTCTGTGCAGTCTCTTGCCAGGACCTACCCAAATATAAGGGGGTTTATCCTATTTTCCCCCTCTTTTTCTCTAGGTTCTGAACGATTTCAGACCCTCTCCACTCTGTAGACAATTCCTTTATAAGGAAGCCTAGTTTGGCTCCCCCATAGGGATACTATTTCCTCCCCTAGAACCTCAGGTCCTAAGGAATTGTCGGCACAAAAGGTCACGGTAACTGGCTGGACGGGATTCACAAGTATGTGTCTTCCTACTTCTCTTCTAGCTCACCTATCCTGAGCTCACATAAAACACAAAGCTACAGATTGGTGAATCTTAATTTTAGGAGTAATGTAAGCCATAACTCTGTTTTCCATGTACTCATGTTCTGTTTCTTTTACAAGAGGAGTACCTGAAGTGTGAAAGCTCCTTTTGTGCAGTTTGCCGCCCGGACTTTTACGGACATAGAGCGTGCTGGACCCACACCCCCTGTACAGTAAAAAAGGGCAACCTAAAGTATTGGGATCCAAAGTCCTGCTTAATCTGCAAAGGCCTCCTTGATGAGGCGTTCGACAACCCTCCGTCTGCGGAGGCCAGGGACAATGCTCAAGAGAAACTGCGCAAGTGGGTGCGCGGTTTCCAGAAGAACGCCACTGGGCCGTATCTCCCCAATGAGAAGATGAGGGCCATGCTTCTCCCAAAAGCATCAGCAGATTCTATGATTCCCCAGGATCAGATCCCCTTGGTTCAACTGACTGTTGAGCCCGACATCGAGACCACGCTTAGCAAGTGTCATCTGGACGAGGTGGAGAAGATGTCGGACGTGTGTCCGACAACACTGAGAGGACCCTCATGGGTAAGGATCTGGAGGAAGAAGAGGATCAGGTGGAGTACCATGATTCGGAGGGCGAGGTCGCCCCACCACCTCCGGCAGCCCCTATAGTGGTCGAGGAGCCCGTCCCCTCCACCTCCACAGCCTCGCAGCCCCTGCTACCCGCCACCGAAGATGCCATCCAGGTATTGGTGGCACTGATAGACGAGAAGCTTAATAAGCATTCTGCGGAAATCACAAGTCGTATGATGGGATAGAAGCAACCGAAGAAGATCTCGGTTAAGGACCTTCCCTTCTGCCCAGAGTCTAACCCCTGGAGATACGCCGAGCATATGCCCATTACGACGGGAAAGATCTTCATCAACGACAAGTTAGGGTCCATCCTTTTGGAAGAAGTGGAATTCTTCCCTAACTTTGAGGCATACCAGGACTGTTACGTCCGACTCAGGTCCGAACCGGCCTCCAAGGAGGAGACTGGGCCCAAAGAGGTGATCTTGTTCGATCACTCAAAAGCCCAAGCCATGCTGGCAGAGTGCCTTAAGAGTCGCGGTTTCACCAACTCGAAAATGCCGGCACTAAGTAAGAAGCACCCGTCCTTTCTTGCTCCCTCTTCTGCGACCTTTCCCTTCATAGAAAAGGCCTTCCATGCGGTCATGAAGGCGGTGGAGGAAGGAAAGCCCTGCCCTACCCTGGAAGAGTGTAGGCCTCTCTCCCTCGCCCTTCCCCCCGACGACAGATTCTGGAAAGACATCCAGTTTACCTTCAAAGTCGGGAAACTGGAACCTGAGGTGGCTGGACGTCAGTTCAACGAAGATCTTCCGAAGCTGAACGACCACCTTCTCCATCGGGAGCAGGAGACCAAGGAGAGACTAGCTGCCTCACCAAATTCAGCTCGAGGTCATGGCCGGGGACGTTAGAGTCCCAGATCTATGTATGGTTCTCGCAAAGACCCACCTAGTGACTGTGATGAAGGACTTATACAGCTTCATCAGGGCCCGAAGAACCTGCAGAGAATTCGTGTTTGCCAATGCGGCAGTAAAACAGAAACCCCGGAAGCTAATCTCCTCCAACATCTGGGGTAAACATCTCTTTCCATTAGCTCTGGTGAAAGAGATCGTTGACAAAGCCGCTTCTGAGAACCGGAACCTTCTCAATAAGTGGGGCATGTCCCGCAAGAGGAAATCCTCTCAGGAAGAAGGCCCTCAGCCTAAGAGGAAATCCTCCAAACCTAGACGCCAGCAGCGTCAACAAAAACGTCAGTTTCCGGCTCCCGCTACTCCCCAAGTGGTCGCACAGCCGCAACAGACCTTTCAGTTGGTCCCCCAGCCGGTGGTGTCACAATCACTGGTCTTCACCCCTGCCTACGAACGACAGTCCTCTACCTTTCGTCCCAGAGGTAGAGGCTCCAGTAGATACTCGTGCCGTCCCTCCAGGGGCAGAAGAGGAAGGGAAGCTAGTGGCCGAGGTGGCAAACCCTCAGGAAACCAGAAGCAATGAAGTGCTTCCGGTGGGAGGAAGACTCCGCCACTTTCAGGATCGCTGGACCTTCGATCCTTGGGCACACAGCATCATCAAGAAGAGACTGGGGTGGAGCTGGACGCAACCACTTCCAACCTTCTACCAATTCTTCCAGCCATCAACCCCCCTCTTGGAAGAATATGTCCTAAAACTCTTGAACAAGAAGGTGATCAAGAGGGTAAAGTCCACCAGGTTCCAGGGAAGACTGTTTTGTGTTCCCAAGAAAGACTCAGACAACCTTAGAGTCATTCTCGACTTGTCCCCCCTCTACAAGTTCATTCCGAACAACAAATTCAAGATGCTGACTCTTCAACAAATAAGAGCCCTACTGCCTCACAAGGCCTACACAGTCTCAATAGGCCTGGTGGATGCCTACTGGCACATCCCAATGAACCACCATGCTTCCTCCTACCTAGGATTCCGGCTCCAACGAAGAAGCTACGCCTTCAGAGCCATGCCCTTCGGGCTCAACATGGCTCCGAGAATCTTCACCAAGCTAGCAGACACAATCGTCCACCAGCTACGCCTTCAGGGCGTCCAAGTGATGGCCTACCTCAACGACTGGCTGGTCTGGTCGACTTCGCCAGAAGAATGTTTGAGAGCTTGCAGCAAAGTGACCCAATTCCTGGAACATCTGGGTTTCAAGATAAACACCAAGAAGTCTCGCCTCGCTCCAGCTCAGAAGTTCCAATGGGTAAGAATCCATTGGGATCTTCAGTCACACCACCTTTCCATCCCACTGAAGAAAAGGAAAGAAATAGCAGGGTCTGTCAGAAGACTTCTCAAATCCAAACGGATCTCAAGACGACAGCAGGAGCAAGTTCTCGGCTCCCTACAGTTCGCCTCAGTGACAAACCCAGTGCTACGAGCACAGCTAAAGGATGCCTCAGGAGTCTGGCGACGAAACGCATCCGTCGCTCGAAGAGATCTCAAGAGACCCCTACCGAACAGGTTTCGCTCCCTTCTAAGCCCGTGGTCAGGAGCAAGGACCTTGAAAAGATCCATCCCTCTCCAACCTTCGCCTCCATCGCTGTTACGATCCTCGTGGGGATCGAACCAGGTTCTGTTGGATTGATTAATGAAATGGGGACTCTTCGACTGAAAAAAACAATGAATCAATAGGAAATATTGAAAGAAAACTCGCAAAAGAAAACATAATTTTATTCACAACTAGTCAAAGGTAAATGTTTCTTGATCGAGTACTTAGGAAGCACTGAACTAAACAAAGAAAATCATTTGATTATACTACACTCCAGCAAATAGGGGAACAGGCAAGATGGTAGATAAATAATACAAAAAGAATACTACTCTTCTCAGCAGCTCTCGACGGTTGACAGGGACGGAGATATTTCAGGTCTGGCGTTTCGTCGTTGGTAATGAGGGCAGGTGGCAACTCGTTCGGACATCTCGGACAAAGCTGGTTACGTCTGCATTCTGGTCCTTAAGTCTTCTCTTCTTCTCTGAGCGTGTCCTCCCTCTCTCTCTCTCTCTCTCTCTCTCTTTCTTGTCCTTCCTCCACTTCTGTCTTTCGGGCTCTCTCTTCTCTCGATCGCGTGGAAGTTTATACTGTATATCCCTGTATGGGAGGGGTTAACTATGGACAGTTCCATATAAGGAAATTTTCTCGTTTCTTCATCCTCATTGGTGTTCCTTAAAACCGCTGATAACACCTAGGCGAACGCTCTGCTGGTGTAATCAAATTCCATAACGTTGACTCCTTCAGCTAATGTATATCCTTTGGCGACAAACACTGTTCTTCTTCTCCTATGGTTTCCTTGGTTCGCTATAGACAGGGGATCGTTGTGCTCAAAGACCGCCAGCCTAGGCACATATCTTGATGATGACAGCTTCAATAAACAATAGCGGGACCTTATCTCTCTCTCTCTCTCTCTCTCTCTCTCTCTGCTTCTCTAAGAGTAGAAAGATCACGTTTTAACATTCTTTCCTATATTATTCTATCTACCCATGACACGTCCCCCTAAAAGAAAAAAAAAAGTAAAATCTACTGATTTTATCTTTTTTTTTTAAACAAAACTATCAAACAAGAAAATCACTAAACTGAGAGACAATTACTTCATTACTCACGTATCATGTAACCAAAACCAAAACACACTCTTACATGTTGATAGAAGAAAAAAAAAACAAAAACAGAAAGAAAACAAACGTCCATATCATTCTGAAAAGTCTCTAGAAAGACTGTCGGCTATTACATTATTCTTTCCCTTTATATGAACTATCTTTAAATCATAATCTTGTAATTCTAAACTCCAACGCATGACACGTTTATTCTTATTCTTAAATCTATCTAAGTAAACTAATGGATTGTGATCAGTATACACAGTTAAAACATGACCACTACGTACATAAATCTCAAAATGTTGCAAGGTTGATACTAAACTAAACAATTCCTTCTCAATAGTTGAATAATTCTGCTCTGCTTTATTTAACTTCTTCGAATAATAAGCTACAGGGTGCTTGGTCCCATTCACTTCTTGCAACAGAACTCCTCCTATTCCAATATCACTTGCATCTATCGCTAAATTAAATTCCTTGCTAAAATCTGGCAATATTAGTACGGGCTCGTGAATCATTATGGCCTTTAACTTATTGAAAGCTTCGATACATTCATTATCAAATGCAAAACTTTGTCCTTTCTTGAAAAGATTAGTTATTGGAGCACGGCGGAAATATGAAATCATTCCGATGAATCTCATTGCCTGTTTTTTACTGGTAGGAATTGGGAAGTTGATGATAGCTTCTATATTCCCATCTTTTGGACAAATCTTACCTAGACCTACCTTATGACCCAAATATGTGATCGAGGTTTTTCCGAATTCACATTTCTTCAGATTTAAAACAAGTTTTGCTTTTTCAAGTGCTGACAATACTTTAGCTAAAATGAGTAAATGTTGCTCCCACGTATCTGAAAATATTACAAGATCATCCAAATACACGACACAGTTATCAATTCCATTTAAAACTCTATTCATTAATCTTTGAAAAGTACTCGCTGCATTTCGTAGACCAAAAGCCATAACTTTGGGTTCATAGCTACCGAAAGGTGTTATGAAAGCAGATATTTTCTGTGCTCGACTACTTAAAGGTACTTGCCAATAACCTTTGGCCAAATCAAGTTTAGAAATAAACTTAGCCTTTCCTATTTTGTCTAAACAATCTTCTATCCTGGGGAGAGGAAAATTACTTTGTTTCGTAACACTATTCACTTTTCTAAAATCAATACACAGCCTATCTGATCCATCTTCCTTCCTAACAAGAACTATTGGAGAACACCAGTCACTTTCGCTGGGAACAATCAAACCATTGTCTAGCATATACTAAATTTTCTGTCGAACTGAATTTGCTTTTTCTGGGCTTAGACGATAAGGGCTTTGTCTAATGGGTTTTGTGTCCTGCAACTCAATATCGTGTTCTAAAAGATTAGTCAAACCCAATTTATAACTAACAGTTTCTGGATAATTTGAAAACACATTGAATAATTCCCTTGTTTTTTCTTCCTATAAGCTAGAATTAAACAACGTGAAATTATTAAGAACATCAGAGTTCTTCTCAAAAGTAATTTCTCTCTGCGACACTGTTACAATTGGCATTGGACGTTCATTATATTTCTTTAGCAAGTTGATGTGCAACCACTTAGCTCTACGCTTACCCATATCAATTAAGTAATTCAAATTTCCCCTTTTTTCTATGATAGGAAATGAACCTTCGAACTTATAAGATAATGAGGGACCTTCTTTCTGGACTAGTACTAAGACTTTATCACCCACATGGAAAATTCTGTTTTTAGCCTTAAGATCGTATTTTCTTTTAGTTTCCCCTTGACGGTTGCTCTCATTTTCTTTTGCCATCTGCCAGGGTTTCCTTAAATCCTCTTTGTGATTTTCGATATTCTGTATGTAATCCTTTTTACCTTCTTCTTGCATTAACTTTACACTTTAAAATTTCTAAAGGTCCTTTGGTGGTGTGACCGAACAAATCAAAAGGACTAAATCCGGTGGTGTCATTAGGAGTTAATCGTAAAGCCAACAAGACAAAAGGTAACTTTTCTTCCCAATCATGTTCGAAATTATTACACAAGTTCCTTAAGCAACTTTTCAACGTTTGATGAAAACGTTCAACAATTCCTTGTGATTCAGGGTGGTACGGGTTGGAAGTTACAAGTTTAATACCTAACTCTTTCATTTTATCTCTGAAATACTTTGATACAAAATTGCTACCATTATCACTCTGTATAATGCAAGGAAGTCCAAATTTAGAGAAAGAGTTCACCAAGTGTTTAACTACAGTTTTTGCATTGCAATTTCTTACTGGGATTGCCTCTGGATATCGTGTTAGTCTATCAATGATTGTTAATTGATAGATATTCCCTCCCTTACTTCTGGGCTAAGGGCCTACGATATCAATTACGACATTCTCAAAACGTTCTCCTACCGATGGGATATTACATAATGGAGCCCGGGGAATTACTTGATTAGGTTTGCCAGCCATTTGACATTCGTGACAACTTAAAACATATCTCTTCACATCACTTTTCATTTTAGGCCAAAAGTACGTTTTAGTTATACACTTGAATGTTTTATTTACTCCTAAATGTCCTTGTTAATCATGTGCTAATTTCAAAATTGATTCACGAAGTTTCCTAGGAGTTACTAATTGCTCTATGACCTCCTCTTTGCTACCTGTCTTAGGACGAACATAGCGACACAAAAGTTCGTCTTTTAAACTAAATGTTTCCTTACAAACATTTTCAGGTTCATCATCCAATTCACATTCAAAAATTCTAATTAGTATTTCATCTTCCCTCTGCATCTTAACTAGTTCATCCTTATTCAATAAGCTAGTTTCTGGAACACTAATCTGTACATCACTTATGTCGACAGCTACATCATCATCTCTGCTCACATCATCAACATTTGTAAAGTCAGTTTCCTCAGCTACACTCATGCTAAGCTCATCATCACTGCCTCTATTACCTACGTTCGAATCCTCGAACAACCTATGACCGGAGTCAATATCTGTATCTAATCCTGACCTGGTTACTATCATTTCAGGCACTTGAACTTCACTCAAAATAGGATTCACACACTTGGAGGTAGTTAAATCATTGCCAACAATAATGTCAACGCCGTCTACGGGCAAAGTATCCACGACTGCTAGTTTTACATCTCCTGTTACTAACTGACTTTCCAACTTCATCTTTAACAAAGGAAAAACTACACAAGTGTTCGGAAACCCACCTAGCATAACTTTTTCTTTCATGCTGATTATTACATTCCTTGGTACACTCTCTCTCCTAACGAGTGATACGGCCGCTCCCGTATCTCTAAGCAAAACTACTTCCCTTGAATCACCTCCTTTAAGAGAAGAAATTAAACCTTCAGACAAAAATTCACCATAATGTTTCCTAGTTTCTCTCAAGAGACTATTCCTTCCTGAAGAAAGATTATTAACTAGTGACACAGGCTTCTTCACATTCGTACTTTCTACAGTGCAACTCCTAGCTATATGACCTTTCTTATTACAATTGTAACAAGTGACCTCTGAACTACTGACTGCCCATTGGCTCCTACAGTACTGAGAAATATGACCTTCCTTCCCACACGTGTAACAATAATAATGATAATAATCCCTGTTCCTATTATCATTATTGTTAGAACTACTTTTACTATGTTGTGCCTTACTTGACAAAAGATCGTTTTTCTTTTTACTGCCACTTAAACCATGTGTGAGACTGTACTCATCTGCTAATCTCGTAGCACCGGCAAAAGATGTTTCACGCCTATCTTCTATATATAATTTGATGTCTGGAGATATGTTATCTTTGAAACTTTCTAACAAAACTAAGTTCTTGAGATCTTCAAAATTATCGACTTCAGCGGAAGTCAACCAATCACAAAACGATCTTTCTAACTTCTTTCCGTACTCCACATAAGTACGTACTAGTATCATCTCTCTTCAAACTTCTAAACTTCTTACGGTACGTCTCTGGTACCAATCTGTATGCACTAAGTACGGTTTCTTTCACAGTATCATAATCTTCACTTTCATCCTCAGACAAACAACTATACACAGAATGTGCTTTACCACTTAAAACTGATTGTAAATACAAAGTCCACTGTCTTTTAGGAGCGCCTACTCAGTTCATTAACTTTTCAAAAGACATAAAATATTTCGTAACATCTTCCTCATCAAATTTCGATATAAGTTTAAGCACTGCACTCATATCTAAACTATCAGTGTCACTATTTAAAGATGAATTACTCCCTGATCTGCTACCTGACCGACTGTTATGAAGTGTCTTAAACGAGCCATTTCTAACTCATGCTTACGCTGTTTTTCATTTTCTTCTCGCTTTCTTTCATTTTCTTCTCTTTCAGCTGCTCTTTCATCTCTCTCAAACACTTCCTGTTCTCTCTTAATAACATATTCACGGAGATCATCGCCATCTAGACCAAAAAGTTTACCTGAATCTATCAAATCTCTCGTAATCGCACTTATTCTGCTTCTTTCTATATTCTCACTGTTTCAATTGGTTATGTAGTCGAAAATTCTGGCAAAGGTCGCCAACTGTTACAATCCTCGTGGGGATCGAACCAGGTTCTGTTGGATTGATTAATGAAATGGGGACTCTTCGACTGAAAACACAATGAAACAATAGGAAATATAGAAAGAAAACTCGCAAAATAAAACATAATTTTATTTACAACTAGTCAAAGGTAAATGTTTCTTGATCGAGTACTTAGGAAGCACTGAACTAAACAAAGAAAATCATTTGATTATACTACACTCCAGCAAATAGGTGAACAGTCAAAATGGTAGATAAATAATACAAAAAGAATACTACTCTTCTCAGCAGCTCTCGACGGTTGACAGGGACGGAGATATTTCAGGTCTGGCATTTCGTCGTTGGTAATGAGGGCGGGTGGCAACTCGTTCGGACATCTCAGACAAAGCTGGTTACGTCTGCATTCTGGTCCTTAAGTCTTCTCTTCTTCTCTGAGCTTGTCCTCCCTCTCTCTCTCTCTCTCTCTCTCTCTCTCTCTCTCTCTCTCTCTCTCTCTCTCTCTCTCTCTCTCTCTCTCTCTCTCTCTCTCTCTCTCTCTTTCTTGTCCTTCCTCCACTTCTGTCTTTCGGGCTCTCTCTTCTCTCGATCGCGTGGAAGTTTATATATCCCTGTATGGGAAGGGTTAACTATGGACAGTTCCATATAAGGAAATTTTCTCGTTTCTTCATCCTCATTGGTGTTCCTTAAAACCGCTGATAACACCTAGGCAAACGCTCTGCTGGTGTAATCAAATTCCATAACATTGACTCCTTCAGCTAATGTATATCCTTCGGCGACAAACACTGTTCTTCTTCTCCTATGGTTTCCTTGGTCCGCTAAAGACAGGGGATCATTGTGCTCAAAGATCGCCAGCCTAGGCACATATCTTGACGATGACAGCTTCAATAAACAATAGCGGGACCTTATCTCTCCCTCTCTCTCTCTCTTCTTCTCTAAGAGTAGAAAAATCACGTTTTAACATTCTTTCCTATATTATTCTATCTACCCATGACAATCGCTCAACATCCACACGGATGCTTCTCTGGAGGGTTGGGGGGGGTCACTATCATCAACGGCAAGTTTAAGGAACATGGTCTTCCCTATTCAACACGTTTCACATCAACATCTTGGAGGCCATGACGGTTCTTCTCACCCTGAAGAAATTATCCCCGCGTCCCTAGATACACATCCGTCTAACTCTGGACAGCTCGGTAGTAGTCAGATGTCTCGATCGTCAGGACTCGAGATCGCCCCACATAAATCAGGTGCTATTACCCATCTTCTGCCTGGCGGACAGGAAGAAGTGGCATCTGTCTGCAGTTCACCTACAAGGATTCCGCAACGTGACGGCGGACGCTCTATCAAGGACAAGCCCCATAGAGTCGGAATGGTCCCTAGACGCAAGATCATTCTCCTTCATCTCTCGTTAAGTCCCGGAACTACAGATCGATCTCTTCGCGACGAGCGACAACAAGCAACTTCCTCGATGTGTGGCCCCTTACGAGGACCCCAATGCGGAAGTAGTGGACGCCATGTCCCTGGACTGGAACAGATGGTCCAAGATTTACCTGTTCCCTCCACTCAACCTTCTGCTAAAATTCCTGTCCAAACTGAGAACCTTCAAAGGGACAGCAGCCCTAGTGGCTCCCAAGTAGCCCTGGAGCAACTGGTTCCCCCTAGTCCTGGAGCTACAGCCCAAGCTGATCCCTCTGCCGGGCCCAGTTCTCTCCCAACAGGTGCAGAAGTCGACTGTCTTCGCTTCATCAAAGAAAGTCAAGGACCTTCATCTCATTATTTTCTCTCCCTAGCCGTGAAGAAAAGGTTTGGGATCTCGAAGAAAAGTTCAGACTTCATAGAGGAATACAAAACAATGTCTACCAGAAGGCAATATGAATCATCCTGGAAGAAGTGGGTATCCTTCGTCAAGGCAAAAAACCCTACGGAAATCTCCATAGATTTTTGCATGTCCTTCTTTATTCACCTTAGCAGCCAATACAATTTCCACCTGCAAATCAGCCTTGAGTAGACCACTTCTGTACGCCTTCCAAATAGATTTATCCAGCGAAATTTTCAATAAACTCCCGAAGGCGTATGCTAGACTCCGTCCAGCACCTCCACCGAGACCCATCACCTGGTCCCTGGATAAGGTGCTCCATTTTGCCTCTAGCTTGGACAACGAATCTTGTCCTCTGAAAGACTTGACTCAAAAAGTGATCTTCCTTTTTGCTCTCGCCTCGGGAGCCAGAGTCGGTGAAATAGTGGCATTATCAAGAGAAGAGGGCCATATACAGTTTGCCGCCACGGGGGAACTTGCCCTCTTCCCCGACCCCACGTTTCTCGCTAAAAATAAACTTCCCACCAAAAGATGGGGCACTTGGAGAATTTGCCCCCTGAAGGAAGATGTCTCTCTATGCCCAGTGGAGAGTCTAAAGGTCTATCTTCGAAGAACTTCAGACTTTGGCGGAGAACAACTTTTTAAAGGAAAAACTTCGGGTAGTGACCTGTCACTAAAACAACTTAGAGCGAAAATCACCTACTTTATTCACAGAGCGGATCCTGACAGTACACCTGCAGGTCATGATCCTAGGAAAGTCATCTCTTCTCTAAATTTTTTCCAAGGAATGGATTTTGAAAGCCTCCGATCCTTCACAGGCTGGAGGTCCCCTAGAGTTTTCTTCAAACACTATTTGAAGCAGGTGCACGAAGTCAAGAGATTCGTGGTGGCAGCAGGTAGCGTGATGAAACCGGCTGTTTAGTGCTGCGTAGGACAGTGAGTTTTTTCGGAACTTTAACTCAAACGGGTGCCTGTGTTGACCCTAGTGCGATAGTGATTTCAAGGAACATTTAGTGTCACTAATAGACTGTTCTTTATCAAGGTGAAGTGACATAGATTCTTACATGTGTGCCACATGTTCTTGGACATGAAGTGTATTATGATTTTAAAAGACTGGCATTTCTCAAGGAATTTATGCTTAAAGGCAAAATATTTCCCTTTCAGATTCTGCATCACTGTCTTACTGAAAATCTACAGTATGTCTATTATCCAATATTATTATTGTACATAATTTTCCATATTTCCATGCAATTTTCAAATACAATATTTATTTTATTTACCATATGCGTCTGATTTCGCTCCTATCTTTCATACAAAAATATATTGCTGTTTTTGTTTTATTGAACCTATATCTAGAGTTTATTATAGTTAACCCTTTTACACCTAGGCTCTTTGGAAATTTCCGATCCTTAACCCCCAATGGGTTATTTTTTCCACAGCACATTTTGCAGTATATTTTTTAAATTGCTCTTACAGCCTTAATTTTTGTCATAAGGAGGTCAGGTTGGTCTCATTCTCTTGGAAAATGCCTGAATTTTCTCAATAAATTATCAAAAATATAAAAAAAAAAAGTTTTAAAGCATTTTTTGCAAGGACGTACCGGTAAGTCCATGGGGGTAAAGGGATGAGTTTTGTGAAACGTACCAGTACATCCTTTTGGGGTAAAAGGGTTAATATACCTACTACCTAATATACACTCACCTATTGGTATAAAATTTATTCCTACACAAATATTTACCTTTCTGATCTGTCTTCGAGACCGGCACGATCTCTTCATCCAGGTGAGTCTATCCTTGTCAGGTTACTTCAAAATGTTCCTCTTGTCCAATTAGGACTTCCCTGCCAGGGGGGCGGGAAGCCAGGTCATTGTAATGCCACTGGTAGTTAAATTTAACAGAGATATCACGGTCACTTTGGTCACCAGACCACAGGAATGTTAGTCAGAGTAGAAGGCACTTGAAATGGGAAAAAATCCACGATACATTAATTCTCTAGTACACTTCCATCAGGACGACATGGCTTAAGCCTAAAAAACGGATTTTGAGCAAAGCGAAAAATCTATTTTTGGGTGAGATGGCCATGTCGTCCTGATGGACCCTCCCAACTGTTCCAGTTCAGCCTGCCAGGCCCCTCCCTGCTATTCTGTATCTCGGAGGCTGGTTGGAAGCTAGAATTCGGAATAAGGACGGACGTGACGTCACACAGTATGGCGGACGGTTTGTTTACGTTGCGAGTACCGTAACAGTAACAAGGGAAGGGTAACTTTGGAACGGCTCCTCAGTTACCTCGCCACCTTTCCCCCTTGAAGCGTAAACGCTAGGTTGGGTGCAGATAGCCATGTGGCGTGTTAATGCATGCGTCCCCTGTTGATATACGATATCCTGGAGGGAAACCTTTGGAGTACTTGCGCCAGAAGTTACAATTCTGTAAAAGCCTTTAGTTTAATTCTCTGGGAATATTTATGGTAGTCATATATATCCAAAGGAAGTTACTGAAGGAACCTTCCATCAGGACGACATGGCCATCTCACCCAAAAAAGGGATTTTGACGAAGGAAAAATCTATTTCTGGGCGAGAGACCTGTGCCGGCCAGTGAAATGCTCCTTTTACATAATTTCTAAGGTAGAAACTGCTATGAATTTACCAGAGAAAAAATTGTATAGGAATGCTAGGTTGAACCCAGCTCGCTCACCTATTAAGGTGTCGGTATAATACTGGGGCGTGATAAATCACAACCAGAGGTCTCGCACCATTTAGATATCTCCTCTCAAGGTCCCTGTTACAGCGAGGTGCCGTTCAACATCCAACTCCGATCTCTATTACCAACAGTCCAACCCACGCTAGTGACGTCACCCCTTATAGTACCCAATTTTGGGGCCCAAGATGGGAGGGAAGTAGGGTGGGTTCACTGGGCAACACAGGTCTCTCGCCCAGAAATAGATTTTTCCTTCATCAAAATCCCTTTTCTGGGCTCCGACCTGTGCCGCCCAGTGAAATAGTGGCAGAGAAATAGGGGCCCAAACTTGGCACAATACCTGAAGGGAAGTAATTATTAAAAAATAATACCAAAATGTGTTTTAATCAAAGAAATGGATATACAAGGTATCCCATAGGTAAGTACTCTCAAACATTAAGGAGGGATGAAAAAAAACAATAATGGCAAAAATCCCACATTAGGGATGGCAGGTAAGGCAAAGCAAATAATGATGCAGATCAAAATAAATAACATCCTTAATGGTAAAATAACAAAAACCAACTCATGGGAGAGTAAGACTAATAAGAGGTATAATCAAAAACCATTCGTAGCAATGAATGAATGAATGAATGATTTAAAGTTTTCAGGCATCCTGACATCTAAGGTCATTGACGCCGGTAACATTTAATTTATGTATACAAAAATAAAAAATGAAATAAAATAAAAAATTAAAGAGTATTCAATTAAAATCATAAAAATTGAATGTCATAAAAGTTAAATATTTTTCAGAAGACCTGCTTCTGAAAGAAATCTAAAAATGCCACTTGCATGGTAGGACACATCATTTCCAAGAATCTTGGCAAGGATGAACCTGCCACCCTCACCCCACCTCGAGCCTCAAACAAATATCTATTCCGCAAGTTGTTATAATTGGGGCATTCGGTCAACAAATGCCTTACTGTTAGAGGTACTAAACAGTTGTCACGATACGGTTGGTGTTGGCCCTTCAGCAGAAACTCATGTGTCAACCGAGTGTGACCAATACGGAGACGACAAAGAGACGTCTCCCATTTTCGGGGCATCATATTATACCTCCAAGAAGATATGTCATTTGTTACTTCCCTCATTATATTGCCATCTTGACTATCCCATTGCTGTTGCCATTTATTGCAAACCAATTTCTTAATGCCAGGTAAGAAATCATTACAGGGAATGATTGCAGCCTCCTTAGCCAGTGAATCTGCCTTCTCATTCCCGGACACACCTACATGTGCTGGAACCCAACAAAATTGAACTGTTATACCTCTCTGTCCAATAAGGAAGAGCCATTCTAAAATCTTTAAAACTAGAGGGTTATTAGAATTAAAAACTTCCATAGCTTGAAGGACACTCCTTGCATCACTAAAAATTGTAAAATTACCCTCCTTCTCCAACGCTATTTTCTCAATAGCGGTTAATATGCCATACAGTTCGGCAGTAAATATGGAAGCGGTCAGAGGAAGTGCACCCCTGCAATTAAAACCATTACTATGGACTCCAAATCCAACGCCAGCATCAGATTTGGAGCCATCAGTATAGATAAAAGTTGATCCTCTATGTTCTTCAACATGTTCATTAAAAAGAGACCTGGCTTCTAGGTCTGACATATTCTTCTTATCTCCAATAAAATATTTATAAAAAGATATCTCTGGTAACTTCCATGGAGGTGTTGATGATACCTTAAATGGAAGTACCTTATTTCTAATTATATCCAGACTATTTAATAATCGTTTCACCCGAAAGCCATAAGGTTGAGGAGATTTTGGGTGCAACTAAAAGTATGATGCATGTCTTACAAGGCTTGCAGTCTGAAAGGCTAGAGAGTTAGGGAGTCTTTGCAATCTAAACCAATACCGAAGAATGGAAGACATTCGGTAAAGGTCTAGAGGTAACTCTCCAGCATCAACAAGGAGACTTGGGATAGGCGAGGTTTTAAAAGCTCCAGTAGACAATCTAATACCTGCATGATGTATCGAGTCTAATATTTTTAACCGGCTTGGGGTGGCTGAAGAATATACCTCACAACCATAACTAATTTTGGAAAAAATCAAGGCCTTGTATAATTTTAAAATAGTACTGCGGTCTGCCCTTCATGATGTATGGGATAATACTTTTAAGATATTCAGAGCTTCAACACATTTAGCTTTTAGCGCTTTTAGGTGAGAAACTCATGTAAGTCTACAGTCAAATATCAAACCTAAAAATTTGGTTTCCGATACACATGGTATCCGTTGACCTTTAATGTATATATCCGGGTCTGGATGTACTCCCCAGATACGACAAAAATGGACAATGGTAGTTTTACTTGTCGAGAACTTAAATCCATTCATGTCAGCCCACTGGATAATTTTATCAATAGAGAGTTGGATTTTTCTCTCAACCATTGCCATTCTAGTGCCAGCAAATGATATTGAGAGATCATCCACAAATAATGTTGAGAAAACATCCTGGGGAATGGCTGAAGATATCCCATTAATTGCTAGTGCAAAAAGGGTTACACTCAGCACAATACCCTGAGGAACTCCTTCTTCCTGGCACTTACTCTCTGATAGAGTTCCCCCCACTCTCACTTGAAAAACTCTACGTGAAAGAAATGCCTGAATAAATAGTGGCAGCTCTCCTCTCAATCCCAATTCATGAATGGTTTTAAGAATACCATATCTCCATGTGATATCATATGCAAAGGTAAAAAGATACTGTAACATGGTGCTGTTTGGAAGCAAAGGCTTCACAAATAAAAGACTCAAGTCGTATCAACACATCAGTCGTTGAGTGCATTTTTCGGAATCCACATTGAATCGGTGATAAAATACCTTTCTTTTCAAGGTACCATGTCAGCCTTGCATTGACCATCTTCTCCATGATTTTACATAAACAAGATGTCAATGCAATAGGACGATAGTTTGCTGATAAAAACTTGTCTTTACCGGGTTTTAAAGAGGCTAAAATAATGGCTAGTTCCCAAACACTTGGGTAACTATGATCATGCCATATTCTATTAATAATGCATAAAATAAATAGCTTTGTATTAAAATGTACATGTTTAATCATTGCATATGGAATTCCATCGGGTCCAGGGGCTGTATCGTTGCAATGAGCAAGTGCGGAATCAAATTCTCTTTCAGTGAAAGGAGAATTATACGACTCTTCCCTTCTTGTTGCAAAATTTAAAATTTTCTTTTCTTCAGTGCTCCTATACTGGTGACCAGGGGCTCCTTCACACTTGCTGGATACATTTGAAAAATGATTAGCCAGGGCATTGCTAACTTCATTTGCTTCAGTTACATACTGGCCATTCACCTTCAACACTGGTGGTGGGTTGGGGGTGAATTTGCCAGCTATCTTTTTTACTTTCCTCCACACAGAAGATGGTGGTGTTCTACTGTTAATGGAGGAAACAAAAGACATCCATGACTGGCGCCTTGCTTCTTTAATGGCACGACGGAACTGTGCTCTACATTTCTTGTACATAGTTAAATTCTCATCAGTTCTGCGTCTACGCAATTGTGTTAGAGATCTTCTTGTGGCTCTGTGGAGTGCAGTTAGTTCTGAAGACCACCACGGGACTGGTCGTCGTTTGAATAACCCTGTTGTTTTGGGAATTGAATTGACTCCTGCTGTATGAAGAGTTCCATTCAGTAGGTCTATGGCATCATCAACACTTTCAAACTGTTCTGTTCTCCCTTCGATTTCACTTAGCTCGGAAAATTTAACCCAGTCTGCCTTGTCTAGATTCCAACGTGGCGATCTTTGCAAAGGCGGACCCTTGTTGGTGTTTATAATGATTGGTGCATGATCACTAGTATGCCAATCATCTAATGTCCTCCAATCAAAATCAAGAAGGCAGTTAGAGCTTTCAATTGAAAGGTCAATGCATGACAAAGAACCTGTCTGAACATGAAAGTGTGGGCTCTCCTGTATTAAGGAGTCCCACATCCTCATTCTCCACAATTGATGAGATAATATTGCCCCTTGTGTTGGCCAAAACATCACCCCATAAAGGATGTCTACCATTCATATCTCCCAGTAAGAGAAAAGGTTGAGGGAGTTGTTGAATGACCTCTGCTAAATCATCATATAAAATATTATCATTTGGAGGTAAGTACAGAGAGCATATTGTATATTTTCTCCCTATATCAATTTGTACAACAACTGCCTGCAGGGTTGTACGTATAGATATAGGTATTTGGGGAACATCTCGACGAATGTACAAGAGACTTCCGCCATGGCTCCCTACTCCGTGATCATAAGGAGTCCTATAACTAATATATTCGCGAGGACAAGGGGTATTAGCATCAAGCTTGCTCTCCTGGAGACATACAATTATGGGGGAATGCTCGTGAATTAAGAGCTTAAGTTCTTCATATTTGGCCCTCAAACCCTGACAATTCCATTGCAAAATTGAGGAGAAAACTATGGATTATTTTGGGAAGACATCTTGGATGAGGTCTTCCCATTAGCAGTTTTTAATTCAACATTATTACCAGTAGGTTTCTTCAGAGATGGTCTTGTTATGTTGGGTTTTACGTTGGTGTTTTTCTTTGTATCTTTTTTATCTATTTGTTGAGGGGGATGGTGGACCTCAACTTGAATTTCTGATTTATTTAAATTATCTTCTGGTTGATCGGCAACATCAACAGACAAAACATCATATTTATTTGATGTCATAATTCTAGTATTTCTTATGGAAGGGGGTGAGAGAGATGGAGGTCTCTCTCTTTTACGATTAGTAGGTTGTGAGTTACCAGGTTTTTGTACCTTCCCCACTACAGGTACACCTGATAACTTGGTGTCAGGTGGAATCTCCATTAAATCAGGCAAGGATATGGCCTGGGAGAGGTTAGTACTATCCTTTGTAATGGGGGACAAAGGTTTGATAGTGGTGGGCAATGTCTTTTGGTTGATACTCAATGATAAATCTTTAGGAGGAGATGTTCTTGTCTTATGCAGCACTTTATCAATAGATGGTGAATTCCTTTTTCGAGAACTAACTACAGTAGTAGGTGGGTGAGATGATTTCCGTGGAACTTTTTCTCCTGTTTTTAATGTCTTTGCATAAGTATTAGATTTATTTAATAATCTCTTGGCATGCCACACGCTTACATGTTCAATAATTGATTTATTGAGGGCAGCCTCTTCTAACTTATAAAACTGGCAGCTCCTATCATTAGATTTATGATTAGAGTTGCAGTTTAAGCACCTTGCCTTAAATGTACATTCCCCATGGTAAATATTGTAGCAAGTATTACAAATTCTTTCACTATTGCAAACTTTGGAGGGATGTCCAAATTTAAAGCAATTATAACATTGCAGTGGCTTTTGCTTAAAAGGTTGAACTCTGATCCTTTCATTTTCTATGTCTATGTGGAAAGGTACATCGGCATCCCGGAAAGTAAGAACAATCATTGATGTTCCAGGTACTTTATGTACTTTCCACACTGATAGAGGACACATAGCCAATATCTCCTCTTCAGTAAATTCATACAGATCCCTATTAAAAACCACTCCCCTTCCATAGCTAAAGTTTAGATGGGGTTTGATGTCCAATTTTATATCATCATTTACTCTCTTCGAATTGGACAGTATAACAGACTGTGTGTATGACTTGGCCTTTATCAAATAACTTTTCTTACCAAATCGAGATATATCTACTGGTGCGATCGTACCTACCTTCCTCTGAAGAAATTTGCAGATCTTGAAATAATTTTCCGTACCTCCTACAGATTGAGCAAGAAGTCACATTGGTGGTTTTGGCTTTCTTTGGGATGGCATATCTGCCTCTATATCTTTATCAATCCAGTCTGCTGGTCTGTAGACATCCAGATCTTTAGGTGCCCCATCACACAGAGCACCCTTAACACTCATATTACCTACTTTAATATCAACAATATTACGGCTTGCATTAAATGCTTCCTCATGACAATTAAATGATAACCAAGATTCCCAATTATCATCTTGAAGTTTCATTCTAATTTCTTTTATCAATCCGTAACACTCAAAAATTTTATGTAGCACATCATAATTAGCTTCTAATGGGATTTGGGTAATGTGCAGGACATTCAGTTTTCCTGTGTTGCCCAAATTACCCTTTTTCCGAGTATTTAAAGAATAGTCCTTTTTAGTTCCTACGTCGTCAACGGAGTTTTCTTTAAATGAATTGCCAGAGGTCGTCAACAGTGCCGGGGGCGAGTCAGCATATCCAGGGGAGGTGGGGTCATTCTCACAAGAGTCCATCATAAAAAAGAAGAGAGAAGAGTGATTTTTTGAAGTTTGATTTACCTGCTTGAGAACATTAAGGCATCACATGTTGGGAAGGAAATTTATACTCTCCACTACCGGCACAGTGAGAGTATACTTCCCAGATGGTCCACTCCATACCCTACCCGAAGGATAGCATCAAAACAGATATAGAGGCACAGGTGTAAGCTGAACCTGCCTGTTAGGACTGAGACCAAGAAACTATGGAATCATCCTCCCCATATCTGTAATGACGGGCTTCAGGCCATTCGTAGTAACGTGAGATCATTAACAGGAGTATAAAACAATACACCATAAAGGTGTAGCTCAAGTAAAACAAAACCAAAACGAAGTAGGAACAATAAGTAAGGCAGGTAGGAGGAAGGGGGATAGAGCAAGATGTTGTGGTTAAGACTCATTACCTTCAGGAGGAACCACATTCCCAGCTGCTACTGTAGCAAATTTTAGAGCTTCCAAAGGTTTTAGGTAGTAGCGTTTAAAAACTTTAGGGGACTTCCAGCCTGTATATTTCCTAAGCTCATCAAACTTCATATGGTGGAAATAATTAACTGAAGTAGCTACAGCTCGTATATCATGGACATGGGGAAATGATTCAGGGTTAGCCTGTTTAATAAAATAAAGAATCTGTTGTCTGATTCCTTTCAGGGTAATGGTTCCTCCATTTTCTCTAATGAATAAGGGCCCTGTGGACTTCATGGAAGTTCTATTTAAGTAGGATTTCAGGGTGGTAACTGGACACAAGGATGGGTCCTGGGGATGTAGAACAATCTTCCAGGGGGACCATCTGTTCTGAGGGTCCTCATTTTTAGCCAATAAAACTTTGTTAGGGGAGAGAAGGACTTCTCCTGAAGAGAGGAATTCAATATGACCTGGGTCTCTAGTCAGAGCTGACAGTTCTGAAATTCTGGTGCCCGAAGCTAGGCTCAAGAGGAACAAGGTCTTCCTAAATAACGCTATGTAATTGCAAGATTCGTTAAGAGTGTCAGAGGCCAGCTTAAGGACATCATTCAAAAAACAGGAAACTGCGCTAGGGTGAGTTGATGGTTTCAATCTGGCGCAGGCTCTCGGGATTGACGAGAAGTATGAATCCGTAAGGTCAATATTAAAACCAATATGGAAAATCTTTATCAAGGCTGACTTAATCGTAGTAATGGTGTTGGCTGCAAGGCCTGATTCAAAGAGAGTTCTGAAGAAGGTTACTGTCAGATTCATAGTCATCTTTTCAACCTTTGAGTCCCTTAAAAACTTTGCAAGTTTTTTAACAGCCGAGTCATATTGTCGGAGGGTAGATTCCCTTTTGTCCGATTCCAAAAACAGGGTATTTTGGGGATCAATAGCTGCACCTCTTTTGACTGCAAATTTCATGAAGTCCATAAAGTTAGGACACTGAATTCTTGAGGAAGCTAACACATTGCGAGTTTGTACTACTTGTGTTAGTATGGGATTGGGTATCTGTCGTGGGTGGAGACCCAGTTCCACCAACAGAGGAAACCAACTGCTCTTGGGCCAGTTGGGGGCTACCAGAGCTACTCGGCCTCTGAAAGACCTGAGTTTGTCCAACACTTTCATCAGAAGATTTATCGGAGGGAACAAGTAAATCCTCTTATAAGTGTTCCAATCTAACAACATTGAGTCTGTGGCATAAGCCCGAGGGTCCAGGTTGGGGGCTACGTAACATTCTAGTTTGTGGTTGGACTCTGTCGCAAATAGGTCTACCTGGAGACCCGGGACCTGAGATAAGATCCATTTGAATGATTGTTGAACCAAGGACCATTCCGATTCCAGTGGAGTTGTCCTCGAAAGTGCGTCCGCCACTACATTCCACACTCCCGCTAGATAGACTGCTGACAGATGCCACTTGTTCGATGCTGCCATGGAAAATATTGCTAACAGGATGTGATTTATGTGGGCTGACTTGGAGCCTCCTCTGTTTATGCAGTGGACTATGACTGCGATGTCTAGAACTAGCCTGATATAAAGGTTCTTGGCTGGAGTCAGTCGCTTTAGAGTAAGGAATACCGCCATGGCCTCTAGAACATTGATGTGAAGTTGTCGAAATACAGTCGACCATAGTCCCTGGACTTTCCTGTGTTGGGAGTATCCTCCCCAACCTGTTAAGGAGGCGTCTGTGTGAATGACGAGTCCTGGGGCCGGATGCTGTAAGGGGACTGACTTCAATAGACTTTTGACCTTTGTCCATGGTCGAAGTCTCTTTCTTAGAATTAGAGGAAGTCGAGCTCTTTTGTCTCGATGCTTCCTGTTTGCCCTGGAGCGCCATACTCTGTTTATGTCTTTTAGTTTGGCCTTCAGAACAATATCTGTCACAGAGACGAACTGCAAGGAGCCTAGGATTCTTTCTTGGTTCCTCCTGGACGTCAACTTGTCCCTGAGAAAACGTTTTGTATTCTTTGCTATTTCTGTCCTCTTGGCTTTCGGGAGACATAGCGTATGGGAACGTAGGTCACATTGTAATCCCAGCCATTGAAACTTGGTCTCCGGGACCAGGCGGGATTTGTCGAGGTTGACCTGAAACCCCAACTGTCGAAGTAAGGTTAGTACTTTGTTTGTTGCAGTGAGGCAGTTCTCGACGTTGTCTGCCCAGACGAGCCAGTCGTCCAGGTAAGCTACTATTTGAATCCCCTGGGTTCGTAGTTCTTGAATTACCGTCTCTGCCAATTTGGTGAAGATCCTGGGCACTATGTTGAGCCCGAATGGCATCACTTTGAATGCGTAAGCTTGGCTGCCTAGTTTGAAGCCTAGGAAAGGACGAAAATGCCTTGCTATCGGAACGTGATAGTAGGCATCTGTAAGATCTATAGAGGTGGTGACGGCCCCACGGGGAAGTAAGGTCCGCACCTGAGAGACGGTTAACATGTGGAACTTGTCGCATCGAATGTAGGAGTTCAGATGGAACAGGTCTAGGATTACTCTTCGCTTGTCTGAGTCATTCTTGGGAACGCTGAACAAGCGACCTTGAAATTTTAAGTGATAAACCCTTTGGATTGGGTTCTTCTGCAATAGGTCGTCTGCAAACGAGACTAGCTCTTCCGTTGGAAGTTGATAGAAACTGGTTGGTGGAGGGGGCCCTTCTATCCAACTCTACCCCAGACCTTTGGAAATTATGCTGAAAGCCCAATTGCTGAACTTCCAACGATTTCGAAAGACGTAAAGTCTTCCCCTTACCTGAGGATTTTAAATGGGCCGATGACGATTTGCCTCCTCGGCCTCCGCGGAATGCCTTGCCTCGGGTGAAACCCCTTCCGCTACCCCTGTTACGAAAGGCCCCTCTGGCGCCGGAGCCTCTGGCGCATTGGTAGCCTTGGTAGGAACGTTGCGATTCGTAGGCGGGGTTAAAGGCAGGGGAGGTAGCATACGAGGTCGATGCTACCTGAGCCTGAGGGACCAACACATGTTGTTGAGGGTGCCCCTTCGAAGTAGAGGGCTGGTTACCTTGTGCCACTGGAACTGGTTGCACGAACTGAAGGGATTGTCGGTTCTGAGAGGAGTGGAAAGGCCTCAGCCTCTTCCTGCCTCGAGCAGAGGTGCCGGCTGGCTCAAACTTCCGCTTGGGGACTAGGCCCCACCTAACCTTGAGGCTTTGGTTAACCCTGGCCGCCTCGCTGAGCACGGTGTTCACTAAGTCCTCTGGGAATAGATCCGGACCCCAGACCGGGGCTTTAATGAGCCTGTTAGGCTCATGTCTGATAGTAGCCTCAGACAAAACATGTCTTCGGCAACGAAACCTGGCAGCGAGAAACTCGTAGGCATCGACCAACAGAGTCTGTAAGAGAGATTTAGTGAGGACCTTAAAGAGAGGTTCCTACTCGTATGTAATGGCGGTCATCTCCGCCATAGTGGCTGAATTGATTGACCAACTGAGCCTGCACCGGGCTTCGAACTCAAGGCGGATCAGCGAGTCCGGGGGACTGGGGAGACGTTCGCTGAACTGTGTGGAGGCACACTCAGCGCTCAGTTTGCCTGTCGTGAAGGTGGCCGGGGCGTTATGCCAGCACTCTTGGTCACCCAGGAAGAGGAGGGAAGTCAGGTCCATCTCCCGGAGTTGTGGTAACGGCTTGTCCTCCTTTCTGGCCTGATACGCTAGGTCCGTCATCTTGGTGACGCATGGAGTGGGGGTTTGCTCATCGACCACGATCATCGTGTATGAGCTCTTGTGGGGTGTGAGCATAGTGTTCACACAATCCCACTCATTCAAAGTACGGACCCAGGTAGACTGGTCTTGTTCCTTAGGATAGATGACAGTCTCCTTAGGAACTTTATCTAACTGAATAAGAGCTTCCTCGGTCAAACGAGCGAAGCCGGGGAAGGGGAATTGGAAGCCCGGCGGATAGAACTCAAAGTCCTCGATAGGCCGGGTGCCAAAGCCCTCGATGGTCAGCATGCCATCCTTGAAAGGAGAATGCAGAGCCATCTTCCAGGGGTTATTCTTTGTGAATTCCAGGAGCTTAGAGGCGTCGGGGATGGCGTATTGCTGCTGTTGCGGCAGTCCCGAACGCATGAGGCTTTCTACCAAGCTCTCATTATTTGACATCCTCTCAGTGAGGAATGACATCATGGACCCGATCTTGAGTCAAAAGCTTGTTGGAGAAAGCTTCCGGGTCAAAGGTAGCCACTGGGGTGGGAACGGAAGCTGGCGTCGTTCTCAAACCATGAGAAGACGAAGACGCGACAGCAGTGTCTTTGGGGACTCTAGAAGAAGAAGTCTTGACAGACTTCGGAGATTTTGAAGACTTACAGGTCTTGAGTAAAGGCCTACGTTGAGCCTTAATCTTCGGGGTAACTGGGCAGGGCCTGATACCAGCCCCGTGTTTCCCCGGGAAGCCCTGAAAAGAAGAATGGGTAGAAGTAGTAGAAGAGAAAGTCGGGCTAAGGAGAGGAATCTCAGCCCGGGACCCACCTGCTTCACCTACCTCCCTACCTGGATCCGGTTCGTCAAGGGCCATCGGCTCAATGTCGAGGCTAATAGCCGCGACGTCTTCTGCTATGGTCTCGCCCATCTCCTGGTCCCGGGCTAAGAGCAAGGTCTCGATCTTAGCGATGATGGGGTCCGCTACGTCCTTGGGAACCGCAGCCGATGTCTTGACGTTGGGGTGGATAAGCGAACACCATTCTTCCGATAAGACGTAAGGCTTCTTAGCCTTAACGTTGCGGGCGAACCCGCCAACCCAGACCTTAAGGGTCGCCAGGGCTGAGGTCTTAGCCGGCTAGGAGCTCTGAAAGAGAATAGACCGTTACTAGTGGCAAGTGACTTCAGCGAAGGAAGTAACATACGAAGGTTTAGATATCTCCTTGTGAAAACGGGGTCATTGACTAGAGGGCATAGTGGGAATAACAAAAATGACAAAGATTAATATTATGTAAATCTAAAAGTAACTGCAGTTCCACTTACCAAGTTCGAGATGAGCGTCGAAACCAGCTTTTAACAGACCAGACAGTTGTCTGGGTGCCAGACGGTCAGGTCGTCAACGAGGACAGCACAGTGGGCGTGCGACCTACATACGTCGTGGCCGCAAGCTTGGTGAAGTACCGCCGCACAGGCTGTCATCTTATAGCGGACCACCCGTAAAATAAAGATACATAAGTATCCCGTAGTAGGTAAGGGTCCTAGAGGAGCCCGGGGACTCCGAGTGCTTAAAGTAAACTGGCAACAGCCGGGTAGGTATTGCATTCTAAGCCGTAAGGGCGATAAGTAGAAAACACTTAATAAGGTAAAATGCAAACAAAACAAATCCATATGGCTATGATCATTCAGAAGGGGAACAGTCGAGTATAAAATATAATGAATAATAATATGGTTAATGATATACTGTTGGCTCCGGGGAGACAACTGAGAGACCCAGGGGTCAGGCTAGCCTACCGGGGTAGGCGGGACAAATGGGGGAGGGGGGGAGAGGAGATCGAGAGTCAGAGACTCACCAACGGTCGCAAGGACCTTAACCAAAAAACTCGACAAAGTTCAACAAAGCTCGAAAGCTACAAAAGGGATTCCAGTAAATAAAAGGAAGTTAACATCGTGTGGGGTCCGTGGAATGCGGAACGTCACACGGGAAGGGTGGGGGGAATCCTATGACTGGGTCCCGTGGGGTGCGGAACGACACGGGGAAAACGCTGTAAAACCCAAAGCATAGCAGAAAACACTCCAGCCAATCAATGGCCAATCAGAGCGGTGGAGTGAAAACGGCTACGAAAGGGCAAGAGTAAGCGTAAAAATATATATATATAGCCTCGCTAATGTTCACAGTTCCGCTAGGGAAAGGAGCCAGTCGACACCCGGGGGATGGGGGGAGGGGACTGGGGAACGAGAGGACTCGACCCGTAAGACAAAACAGCCGACTCCAAGTCTCATAGAGACGAGAGGCATCCCTGGAGGCAGGAGGCGATCACGTGGTACAGGGAGACCAGGCGTACCAACCTGGTCGATGAACCATGACAGATAATAACGGAATGATCATAAACGGATGTGACTATTAAATAATATATAATATGGTATAATAGGATATAATGAATAGGGAAGCATGCGATGAGAATCATAGTAAGAGAGGGACGCAGGGAAGAGGCAGGGAAATAACGAGCCGAGCCCTCCGGCGCGGGTCGGAACCGAGCTGGACAGGGGGGCCAACATAACACTAAATCGGGTAGATGCCGATCGTAATAAAACACAGAAAAATGAAAGAATTGCCTCGCGAGAGTCCCACTCAAACTAAAGCAAATAACTAGGTGGTAAAATAAAATACTGTATCGTAATCTGCTATTAGATATCTCCTCGGTAAAAAACGTAATAGCGTGAAGTAACCAACTAGGAAGCGCCGGAAGGCGAGCAGGCATGCCAACCTAACATCGACTATGATACGTAGAATAATATCATAACTGTCTGATCCTTTTGCGAAAATACCATAATCATAATGTAATAAATAACACAGGGTGTGGACGGTGATATACCCAGCAAGGTTCGAAACGAAAAAAAATTAGTATAGAGGACTAATTGTAAGGCGTTAAGAACGAGTGAGAGAAGGTAGCCAGCCACCATGGCGGCCTCGAAGCAGGGCCGCGAACAGTGAATAATAAAAAGTGTGATGGTATTAAAACTAAG
>NC_090751.1:77186555-77191694 GCF_036898095.1 Palaemon carinicauda
TAACCTACACGTAGGACCCCTATATGCTTCCTTCATCCCCCTGCCCTTGGCATTCCCTCTGTGTAGCCTTGCTCCCCTTACCACGTAAGGGGATCAAGCTCTTACCAGAGTATATTATCGCCTCTCAGTCCTCCCTAAGGGAATGAACCCTCCTTAGGGTTGCGCCTGAGAGTGAGGAACGGCTAGTCTTTCCTCTATGGCTAGGACTAAGTCTACGACTGTCCTGCGATAGCGATATGTCTTCTATCCTTCCTAGTTCAGGACGTTCAGCCCTGCTCTAGGTTAGGTTTTGGAAGGGTAATTCTGTTCCTTGCTGAAACTGTACCCATGCACCGTTTCAGTCAGGCTGCCTTACCTTAGGTTAGGGAGTGTCCTCCCTTCCTTAGTGGCCGCTCTGGTACAGACCCCCTTTCATGGAAGACTCTTCTCTTCTCCCCTCCCCACCTATCTCTTGTATAGCCTAGCCTATACTTAGGTTAGTCTATACCCATCTGTCCCCCGTCCTACAACTCCTCCTTAGGGTGGAGTGATAGGGCTACCTTGAGCTTCTGTGTACAGTCCACTCTGGTACATATACCCTTCATAGTGTCCTATGGGGTTAGCCACTGGATGTGTTCTGTATACAGGGGTCTCCCCCTCTTTGGGTGTCCCCTAGCCCTCCCTTGGGCTACCCTAGCTCCCGGTCCTCTGCGGCCCCTGCTTCTGGGTGATAGAGCCAGCCTCTATCATGGGTACACCCTCTCAGGGGGGGATGTCTGGGAGTCCATGGCTGGACTCCTTACATCCCTCCCCCTGTCTCTTTCACTATCCGGGTGCCGGTCCCTTGCCGCCTCCACTGTCGGCGATACCCACCTCCTACCTTGGTGACTCTCCCCATACCCCCATGGCCGCCAGTCCTCCGTGTGCCGGGGGACTGCCGCCTGCCGCTGGCTTCCAGCCAATGGCTCTCCACCTTCCTAATAGCTTGGCCGTCCGCCCGCCGGCCGGCCAACGGAGTGCCGGCAACCCGGTTCTGCTATAACCATCCTTGTTCCTGTCACCAATCTGGCATCCTCCGGCTGCCGGAGCCGCCGCTCCCTCTGCCGGCGTGCCGCCGCTGTGCCGGCGGCCGCCACCCTGGTATTACTCTTGACTTATATTGTCTGTCCTAATGCCAGAAACTCTGCTGGAGTGGCCTCCGGCGTGCCGGAACCCCCCGGAGGCGTCAAGACGACTTGCACCCCCTTCTAATAGCTATCATCTGATACTGATAGTCCTACACTGCAACCAGATGGCCTGTTTACGTTAATGGATCAGTACCTTGGTACTGTTCTATTGGTAATCATGCTGTCCTTTTGCATTCTTCAGATTTCCAGCATGCTGCGTGTATCTTAGCGCAGCTGGTTGCCGGAAGCAGTTACCCTTTGGGATCCTTTAGCCCCCTAATTTGGGACTGAGTGGCCTCAGTCCCAAACTTATCCTTGGCAATTCCCATGGAATTCCATTGCCCTATGGACTTCTGCGGGAACTCTATCCTGCGCCTTCGGCCACCTCGGATTATCCAAGGATGAAGCTTGCGGTAACCAGCCGGGCGGGATGCATGGAGTATGTTTCTTTACTATCTCAATCCTCTGTGCATCACACCCTTTATCAAGTTAAAATTAATGATTAATATTAACTTACCTTAAGAGCCATTCTTATGACTCCCCCCATACTCATTTTCTCTTTCTTCCACAGGAGGAGCAGATGAAGTGTGACTTCGACATCTGCGCTGTGAAACGCCCGCACTTCTACGGGCATACGGCTTGCAGGACTCACGCCCCTTGTGCTAACAAGAAAGGGGATTTGAAATTCTGGGACCCGCTGAACTGTACGGTCTGCCAGGCTCACCTAGTTGATGCCTTCCATAACCCTCCCTCAGCGGAGGTCAGGGACACTTCTCGGGAGAAGCTACGCAAGTGGGTGCGTGGCTTCCAGAAGAATGCCACCGGACCGTACCTGGCCACTGAAGAATTGAGGTCACTTCTGTTCCCAAAGGCCTCCCCTGATTCTGTGGTGCCCAAGGATTTGATCCCCACTGTCCAAATTACGGTGGAACCTGATGTAGTCATGGCCCAGTCCATGCACGAGTGCCGCCTGGATTCCGAAGATGATGAACACATGTCGGATGTCTCGGAGGGCACGGAGAAGACCCTTATGGCTCAAGGTGCTGAAGATGATGAAGACCAGGTGGAATACGCCGAGTCGGAGCAAGAGGTCGCTCCTCCTTCCATCACCGCCCCTACTCCTACACCGACGGAAGTGTCTCTCCCGTCTACCTCCACTACCCCGGAACCCTTGCCATCCACCCAAGAGATGCTCCGGATGATTAAAGCCATCATGGACGACAGGCTGTAGGAGAATCAGGAGTTCATCAGGTCCATGATAGGATCCAAAGAACCGAAGAAGATCTCGGTTAAGGATCTCCCCGCTTGCTCACATGCCAACCCATGGAGGTATGCTGAGCATATGGTTATAGCGACCGGCAGGATCTTCCTCAGCGACAAGATCGGCACGGTCCCCCTGGAAGACGTGGAGTTCTTCCCAAATTTCGAGGCCTACCCGGACTGTTACGTCCGACTTCGCTCTGAACCTGCCTCTAAAGAAGAGACCGAACCGAAAGAGGAGATAGTGTTCGATCTCGCGAAGGCCCAGGCTAAGCTAGCCAACACGTTTAAAAGTAGGGGTTTTACCTGCTCTAAGCTTCCGGCCCTGAGCAAGAAGCACCCTACCTACGTTGCACCCGAGGATGCAGTCCTTCCATTCATGGAAAAGGCCTTCGCTGCGTGCCTTAAGGCTGTGGAAGATGGAAAAGCCTGCCCTGCACTGGAGGAGTGCAGACCCTTCTCCATAGTCACTCCCCCCGACGCTCGACACTGGAAGGACATCCAGCATACTTTCGTGGTGGGAAAGCTAGATCCTGACGTCGCCGGACGTCAGTTTAATGAAGACCTCCCGAAACTCAACGATCACCTCCTTCGTCGGGAACAAGATACGAAGGAGAGGCTCGCAGCATCCATGTCCCACCAGGTCCAACTGGACATCATGGCCTGTGACACCAGAGTACCAGACCACTACATGGTACTTGCCAAATCCCACATGGCAACCCTGGTGAAGGACATGTACCACTTCATGAAGGCTCGGAGAGCCTGTCGTGAATTCGTGTTCGCAGGTGCCACTGTGAAACATGAACCCCGGAGGCTGATTTCCTCCAACATCTGGGGTAAACACCTCTTTCCTTCTGACCGTGTGAAGGAGCCGCCACGGAGAATAGGAACCTTCTCCACAAGTGGGGCATGTCAAAAAAGAGGAAATCCTCTCAGGACGACGGACCTCAACCTAAGAGGAAATCTTCCAAACAGAAACCCCAGCAACGTCAACCAAGACGTTAGTTTCCGGGACCCGCTACCTCCCATGTGGCAGCTCAGCCACAGAAGACCCTTCAGCTGGTCACCCAACCGGTCTTGTCACAGTCACCGGTTTTCACCCCTGCTTTCGAGCAACAGACGACTACCTTTCGTCCCAAAGGTAGAGGCTCAAGCAGAGGTGAAGGCAGAGACGCGTCTCACAGTCCCTCCAGAGGCAGAGGAGGAAAGGGAGCTAGCGGCATAGGCAGCAAGCCCTCGGGACACCAGAAGCAATGAAGTGCTTCCGGTGGGAGGAAGACTCCGCCAATTCCAGGATCGTTGGACCTTCGATCCCTGGGCACACAGCATCGTCAAGAAGGGTCTAGGCTGGAGTTGGACTCAACCACCCCCCACATTCCAGCAATTCTTCCAACAACCAACCCCCCTTCTGGAAGAATATGTCCCAGATCTCTTGAACAAGAAGGTGATAAGAAAGGTAAAGTCCACCAGGTTCCAAGGGAGACTGTTTTGTCTCCCCATGAAAGACTCCGACAAACTCAGAGTCATTCTGGACTTATCCCCCCTCAACAAGTTCATAGCGAACGACAAGTTCAAGATGCTGACTCTTCAACAGATAAGGACCCTTCTGCCTCGAGGTTCTTACACGGTCTCCATAGACCTGGCGGATGCCTACTGGCACATTCCGATGAACCATCACGCTTCCTCCTACCTAGGATTTCGACTCCAAAGGAAAAGCTACGCCTTCAGGGTCTATCTTCGCAGAACTTCGAACTTTGGTGGAGGCCAACTCTTCAAAGGAGAAACATCGGGCAGCGACCTGTCACTGAAACAATTAAGAGCGAAAATCACCTACTTCATTCGCAGAGCGGATCCCGACAGTACACCCGCCGGTCACGATCCTAGAAAAGTTGCATCGTCTCTGAATTTCTTTCAGAGTATGGACTTCGAAAGCCTTAAAAGCTTCACAGGCTGGAAATCCTCGCGTGTTTTCTTCAAACATTATGCGAAACAAGTGCACGAAGTCAAACATTTTGTGGTAGCCGCAGGTAGTGTTATGAAACCTGCACCTAACTATGCATAGAACAGTGAGTTACTTGGGACTCTAACTCTTCGGGTGCCTATGTTGACCCTCGAGCGATACATAGTGATGTCGAAAACACTTAGTGCTTTCTTATAACTGTTCTTATCCCAGGTGAAATGTCATAGTTGTCACACAAGTGCCGCATGCCTAGAGCATGATGTGTTTTAATTAAAGACTAACGTTCCTCGAGAACGAGTGCCTACTAATAAATTTGAAATTCCCTCTCAGATTCAAGAGCAAGTCTTTATTACTATATACATTATAATTACTGTAAATTAACTTTACTTATTGCTGCAATTCATTTAATTTCTGCAACTGTGAAATAAAATTTCTATTTTATTACTTGTGCGTCTCAATCCGCTCCTACTTACTATGAAATACATGCATGGCATAGTTTTATTATCCCCTTTCCTTATGGTTCATGGAGATTTTAAGGTCCTAACCCTTATTTTATATTCACTCTTACAACGTAATATTCCAATACTTATTCTTCATACCCTGGAGACGAAACCAACCTTCTCAGCACACAGTGTCCAACCACCACTTGTCTGCCTTCCAGAATGTTCGGATACGAATGCCAACCATTCAGTCTCGTCTCCAAGTTCTTCAGGTTCTTCTAACAAGGTGAATAGCCCTTCAATAACCACTTTGACGTCGGCATGGCCCGTGGGA
>NC_090751.1:77199694-77224694 GCF_036898095.1 Palaemon carinicauda
CAAATGACATTGAGAGATCATCCACAAATAATGTTGAGAGAACATCCTGGGGAATGGCTTAGGATATCCCATTAATTGCTAGTGCAAAAAGGGTTACACTCAGCAAAAGATAGAGGAATATTACCTTCACTAAGGGAAGGTAATTCTTCCACTTTCAGCCGAGAATAGGCCAAGGTCTCCTATCCTCCCCCACGTATTCCTCCAGAGGGCCTAGCCCTAGAGGAATCTGTGGGAGACACAAAAGGTAGAAGAGTACTGGAGAAAAAGAGCTATAGAGATTCATCGACCTCCGTTTTAAGCGTTACCAGTGACAATATTGAAGAATCCCTGTTAATTTTCTTTTCTTCTTAGGAAACTTAACCCACTCCAAAGAAGCCCCAACACTGCACTCGTCAAAAAGGGATTAAAACAATCAGTCATGATCTCTGGAAAATAAACAGAGATGGAGGGGATCACCAGCAAGTTTAGACATAAACCCGTACCACCTATTAGTTTTACCCTGGACACAACCACATGTCAACACTATTCCTCATTTTAATTAAAAAGCGAAAATAAAATATTAAAGAAGGCAAGATTGAGAGAGAGCTAGAATACATTTGTACTGCTTGCAGTTAAATTCAAAAGTGAGTCCCTCATTGTCTTTCGGGTGGTAGAGCTTATCCATCATCTGCCTGTAGTTATGATTGATTGATTGATTTGGAGTTCTCTGACATCCTGACATCGAAGGTCATTGACGCCAATATCGTTTATTATAAATAAAGATTACAACAACACTCAATTAAAACCAGTAAAGTAAATATGTTATAAAAGTTTAGCATTAAGAAGACCTGCTTCCGATATAAATTTTAAAATGTCACTATCATTGTACAACACATTATGTCCAAGGATCTTGGCAAGGATGAACCTGCCATCTTCACCCGGAGCCTCTTAACAGATATCTATTTCTTTCTGTGCTATAAGTGGGGAATTCAGTCAACACAGTCTCACAGTCAAGGGTATTAAACAGTTGTCACAATATGGTTGGTGTTGGCCAGCCAGCAGGAACTCATGTGTCATCCGAGTGACCAATGCAGAAACGAGAAAGAGATGTCTCCCATTTTCGGGGCATCCCATTATATCTCCAAGGGGATATAACAATCGCAATTTCTCTCATCTTATTTTCTGTTAAACTATCCCAATGCTGTTCCCAATTGTTATAAGTAAAATTCTTCATTGCTGGTAAAACATCATTACAAAAAATGGGATACCTTCTAGGTAGCAACTTTGCTGCAGCACTCTTTGCCAGTGAATCTGCCTCTTCATTTCCAGAAACACCTACGTGGGCCAGAATCCAACAAAATAGAACTGTTATACCTTTCAGGCCAATGATTAAAAGCTACTCTAAAATCCTTAAAACTAAAGGGTTACTAGAATTAAAAGCTTCTAAAGCTTGAAGGACACTTCATGAATCACTAAAGATGGTAAAATTTTAACGCTATTTTCTCAATAGCGGTTAGTATGCCATATAATTCAGCAGTAAATATGGAATATATTGGAGGAAGTGCTCCTCTACAGTTAAAAGAACTACTAAATACTCCAAATCCAAGGCCAGTATAAGATTTGGAGCCATCAGTCTATATAAAAGTGGAATCCTTATGTTCCTCAAAATGTTCCATAAAAAGACACCTAGTTTCTAAGTCAGTCATATTTTTCTTAACACCAAAAAGATATCTCTGGTAATTTCCACGGAGGGGTTGATGATATCTTAAATGGAAGCACCTTACCTCTAATTATATCAACCCCGTTTAATAATTGTTTTACCCAAAAGCCATAAGGTTGAGGAGATTTTGGGTGCAACTCAAAGTATGTTAAGTGCCTTACAAGGCTTGCAGTCTGAAAGGCTAGAGTTGGGGAGTCTTTGTACCCTAAACCAATACCGAATAATGAAACACATTCGGTAATGGTCTAGAGGCAACTCTCCGACATCAACAAGGAGACTTGGGATAGGTGAGGTTCTAAACGCTCCTGTGGACAATCTAATACCAGCATGATGTATTGAATTTAATATCTTTAACCGGCTTGGGGTGGCTGAGGAGTATATTTCATACCCATAACTAATTTTGGAAAAAATTAAGGCCTTGTATAATTTTAAAATAGTTATACGGTCTGCCTCTCATGATGTATAGGACAATACTTTTAAAAGATTCAGAGCCTCAAGACATTTAGATTTAAATGCCTTTAAGTATGGGACTCAGGTCAACCTACAATCGAAAATCAATCCTAAAAATTTAGCTTCACCTACACATGGGTTCCGTTGTCCTTTCATGTATATATCCAGGTCTAGATGTAATCCCCAGATATGACAGAAATGGAAAATAGTAGTTTTGCTTGTTGAAAACTTAAAACCCATTCATATCAGCCCACTGAATAATTGTATCAACTGCAAATTGTAGTTTTCTCTCAACCATTGCCATTCTTCCTCCAGCAAATGATATAGAGAGATTATCCAAAAATACTGTAGAGAGGATATCTTTGGGAATGACTGAGGATATCCCATTAATTGCAAGTGCGAATAGAGTCACACTCAGCACACTACCCTGAGGAACTCCTTCTTCCTAACATTTACTCTCTGATAGTTTCCCCTCCCTCTCACTTGGAAAACTCTATGTGAAAGAAATGACAGAATAAATAGTGGTAGCTCTCCTCTTAAACCCAATTCATGAATGGTTTTAAGTATACCATATCTCCATGCAGTATCATATGCCTTTTCAAGATAAAAAAAGACTGTTACATGGTGCTGTTTGGAAGCAAAGGCTTCACAAATAGACGACTCAAGTCGTATCAACACATCAGTTGTTGAGTGTATTTTCCTGAATCCACACTGAATAGTGATAAAATACCCTTCTTTTCAAGGTACCACATCAGCCTTGCGTTGACCATCTTCTCCATGATCTTACATAAGCAAGATGTCAATGCAATAGGTCTATAGCTTGCTGCTAAAAACTTATCCTTACCCAGTTTTAAAAAGGCTAAAATAATGGCTAGTTTCCAAACACTTGGATAAATATGATCATGCCAATATTCTATTTTTAATGCTTAAAATAAATAACTTTGTATTAAAATGTACATGTTTAATCATTGCATATGGAATTCCATCGGGTCCAAGGCCTGTATCAGTAGACGTAGCAAGTGCAGAATCAAATTCTCTTTCAGTAAAAGGAGAATTGTATGACTATTCGTTTCTTGTTGCGAAATTTAAAATCTTTCTTTTCTTCAATGCTCCTATAGTGGGGACCAGGAGCTACTTCACACTTGCATGATACATTTGAAAAATGATCAGCCAGAGCACTGCTAACTTCAGTTGCTCCAGTTATATACCTACCATTTACCCTTAACACTGGTGCTGGGTTTGGGGTGAATTTGCCTGCTATCTGTTTCACTTTCCTCCACACAGTGAAGTTGCTGTTCTACTGTTAACACAGCTTTTAGATGTAGCTGGGTGTGCTTCCCCACAATGTATGCAATTTGGATTTTCTATGCATACTCCATGACTACAGTATTTTGTCCACAGTTGGCACAAACAACTGGATTATTATTTAGTTTTTCTTTGCACTTCTGGCTTAAATGGCCATACATTTGGCATTGATAACATTGCAATGGTGAAGGGATATATGGTTTCACCTTCAAAAATAGCCAACCAGCTTTAATAACATTTGGTAATCTACATGAATCAAATATTATAATCAAAGTAGCAAGAGGACTACATTGTTCTCCAACTCTCTTTCTCATTCTACTTTTACTACTCCTTGACTCTTCAGTTCATCCTCAATTTATTTTTCCTCTATGTCCAGCAATTCTGGAGCATATATCACACCTCTACTCTGGTTGAAAGTGGGGTGCGAAATGCATTTGACACTATGACCATCTAATGTTGTGAGTGTCTCTATCAAGAGACTTCTATTTCCCTGGGAAGAATTTTTGGCTGCCCTCCACATTTAACAACTATTTTCCTGTTAGCTTTAAAAACATTTACATGTTCATGTCTTGCCTTTTCAAATTCCATAATGAAAAAAAGGTCTCATTCACTACTTCATAGTGACCAGGTAATACTTCTACTTTTCTATATTTTTCTGTACTGTCATCATTTTTTTCTCTCTCTCTCTCTCTCTCTCTCTCTCTCTCTCTCTCTCTCTCTCTCTCTCTCTCTCACTAGTGTTTTCTTATCATTCTTCACATGACATGAGTAAGGTTCTAATATTACGATATTAGATCCCGAGTTGGAGCTGTCTGTACTGAGGTCCATGTTTGTATTTTCCTGGTCATCAACAGAGGGTTTTTTTTTTTTTTTTTTTTTTTTTTTTTTAAAGAGCAAGCTGGGTTATCCACCTCTTATCGGAGGATGTCAGTCCTCCTATCCCATGTGGCCCAACACGAGAAGAGGCTTCATCGGGGACCAGTCCTTTATTAGAGAGGGGCTGCCTCTCTTAAGGTGGGCGTACACTGGTCAGTGGGGTTGGTTAGCCTCTCCCACTGGCGACTCCAATGCCTTGCGTCCCCCATTACCCGCAAATATGGGTAACTTAAAGTTGGATCACTGGAGCCCGACTCTTAACAGCCTCGGTCTGTACCCAATGGGGTCTGCCATAGGGTGATGGCGTCTAAATTGGCACAGGTTGAGAAGGAATGCCATCCATCCAACACTGTGCCAAATCAAAAGAAGCAGCCAAAGTATAATCGAACATGCAAAAGTCGTCAACAAGTTCAAGCCCAAAAGGAAGAGATGGGAGAATAAAAGAAATAACCAAAAAGGAAAAGAGAAAGTGCTGACTGATGTAGTTGAGAAAGTGCTGACTGATTTAGCTGGATCAACAGTTGGGCACTGAGGTCCAGTGGGAAAGTAGTTCCCACTATTCATTAGAGCCCAGCTGCTAATCCCTAAGCCCCCCATCCTCATCAAGGCTTCAGCATCTGGGGGGTCACTTTCAGAGAGTAATACTATCTCCTCTTGGGGGGGGGGGGGGCGTTCCTAAGGTACTGCCTCACTCATTGTTACAGGAAATTCAGAAGCTTATTAGCTGAAGTCTTTTTTTTTTTTATATATAGGCTCTTGAGCTACTTCGTAACTTTCTGATTTCCTTCCAAACTATTGCTTCTACCTGCAGGTGAACCCACTTTATCATCAACTAGGTTGCTTTCTTCATATTCATTGTTGTGTATCATTAGGAATTTCCAATTCATTTCCTTTACCATCTCTACTCTCAAATTTCTCCTTTTTCATCATCTGAGAATTTAAAATCATCTTCATCATATTGCCAATGGAATCATCGTAATAAAAATATTTGTTTCCAGTATGAACATTGGCTGATGCCGATGGTTGGGGTTCTAAGTCGAGTCATGATCATCAACCACTGCCTTTCCTTTACTCATTTTTCATTATTTCTCCAATATTTTCTGACTACAGTATTTCTTTCTGTTATCCTTGCACAGCTTTTATGTCCAATCTCAGGTAATTATTTTTCTCTGAGTTTTACATGAAAATTAATCAATAGGATAAAAATAGGTACCATCTGGCAACTTTCAAGGACAACTTTGACAAATAAAAGCACTGCATGTTTGGGGTAACTGAATTATGTCATATGATGTCTAGTTGTCTTCACATCCTACCTCTTCTGGCCATTTGACAATAAAGGAAAACATATATAAAATGGTTGAATATTATGTGAAATTCATTTAAAATGAAGAACAGGATATGATTTCATGATTATTTTATATAATGGATACGTGCATAAGAGTATTTTTTAGCTATTTATAGGTTACAAAGAGCTTTAATACTTTACGTCTGGCACCAGCACACTGGAGAGTTACAAAAAACATAGAATAAGAGAAAATACACGTTTGCACCCTAAACCAAGCAAGCCACTTCCCTTAAAGAACATTGGTTAATATTCTTAAAGAAATGGTATCAGCTCCAAACCTAATTCAAGATAATGTATGCACTGAAGTGCTACACAAATATATGGGGATGTTTTTAATGGAAGACTAGAGAGGTATTGGATCCTTTGACTGGCCAGACAGTAATGCATTGGATCCCTCTCTCTGGTCACGGATTATTTTCTCTTTGCCTACACTTACACAGAATAGTCTAGCCTATTCTTTACATATTCTCGTCTTTCCTCATACACCTGACAACAATGAGATACTTTACACTTCTTCACCCAAGGGGTTAATTACTGAACTGCAATTTGCTCAGTGTACTTTCCTCTTCTAGGAGAAGGACACTCCAAAATTAAACCATTGTTCTCTAGTCTTGGGTAGTGCCATAGCCTCTGTACCATGGTCTTCCACTGCCTTGGGTTGGATTTCTCTTGCTTGAGGGTACACTCGGGCACACTATTCTATCTTACTATTATTTTCTTTCCTCCTCTTCTTTTTTTTTTTAAATAGTGTGTTGGGCAGGCTTAATAGAAGGGCCATGGATGCCTGGTGATTTATCAAGAGGTTGTCTTTTCCTTTTTCTGATTCTTATTCTTCTCAAAACCATCCTTACTGTCCTCCCTTAAGTTGAAGTGGCTATCCTGGAGGGTATTTAGCCTTGCATGGTGTATCGGCTCCTCCATGTTGACCAGTTTTTCTGACATTTTACTGTAGTCTATGGGTATCATCAATCACTTTATTTATAATTCTGTACATATTGTTTTTGTTATAATTCTTGTTAATCTAGTTTTTAAGTAGGATGTCTCTTTTTTTTATTTCTATTAATTCTTATGCTGTCTGGAGACATTGAGCGAAATCCGGGACCAGTACGTCCTAGATTTCGTCAATGTCGTCTTCTGTATTGCAATATTCGTGGTCTTCATGCAAATATCCAAGACCTTACAGTTGCGTCCAGACAGTATGATATTCTTTTGTGCTCAGAAACTTTGATTTCTAATATGAGGCACTCATCTGAGCTCCTTATAACTGGTTTTAAGACGCCAATAATGATGAAACGTGATGCCATAAATGAAAGCTACTCACAGGTCTGGTAATTGCTTTGACCTCGTATACACTGACTCCCCTGGCGTTATAACTAGTAAGGTTGGTTCTCCAGTCGGGACATCTGATCATGCCTTGATTTCATTAGTAGTGAAGACTGAGCAGCCTGTCCCTGATATATATATCATACTCTTGTAAAATTTATATGAAATCCCAGGCAGACTGGAATGGGAATTTGCATGATCTTTTGTGCTTGAATTGGTCACAATTATATACTAGTGTAGATCCTGTTGTCCCTTTGAATGAGAATCTAGTCAACATAATTGATAGGCGTATCCCTTCTCGTGTGCTAAGGTACCGAGTAAAGGACAAACCATGGTTCAATGATGATTGTAGACGTGCTTATTTGGAGAAGCAGGAGGCCTATCACCTTTGGAAGGGTAACAGATCAGATTTGACCTGGAACAACTATACTCAGCTCCGAGCTTTTGCTCAGAGTACAATTCAACCATAAAAGAAACCCTTTCTGGTACAACTCAGGAACATAAATGGTGGTCTATCTGTACTCTTTGGTGTAGATGCAACAGTTCCTCCTTTACTTAAACCAGATGGCTCAGTCACTCACTGTCCAAAGGAAATGGCAACCCTTTTGGCTGATGTTTTTGAGAGTAAACAGAGTAATGAAAAACTTGAACTTCCTCATTCATGTTTAACTGAGGCTAAACTAACTAGTTTATCTTTTCGATCTCGTAAGATTAATGCATTGTTGATGGACCTTGATGCTTATGGAGGTGTAGACCCAAATGGTATTTTTCCTTTGTTTTTTATAAAGACAGCAGATTTCTTAGCTCCAAAGTTATCTGTTATTTTGCGCAAGTTAGCAAGAAGAGGAGCTTTTAGCACTTGTTGGAGAATTGGTAATATTAGTCCTCTATTTAAATGTGTTTGTGGTAGCTCAAGTCCCACTGATTACCGCCCAATTTCCATAACTCCCATATTAACTAAAGTTTTTGAACGTATTGTGGCAAAACGTCTTGATAGGTTTGCTGAAGGTAATCATCTACTCCCTAGTTTGCAATTTGGTTTTTGTAAAGGCCTTGGAGCATGTGATGCCCTTCTTACAATCTCCAATGCTGTACAGAAATCCCTTGATTGTGGTCAGGAAGTTCGTATGATTGGCCTTGATTTTAGTGCTGCCTTTGACATTGTAGGGAGTAGGTGGGTCGTTTCTCAGCATTATTATTGATTTTTTGAGTAATAGATCTCAAAGAGTTGTTGTTGATGGGCACCATAGTGAGTATAAAAATGTGATATCCCGTGTTCCACAGGGTAGTGTTCTTGGCCCATTACTTTTCATACTATATACACATGACATGTGGTTTGGCCTAGAAAACAAGCTTGTTGCATATGCTGATGATTCTACTCTATTTGCAACAATTCCATCCCCTGAATGTAGATCTGGGGTTGGTGAATCCCTTAATAGAGATTTAGCTAAAATTAGTACATGGTGCAAATTATGGGGTATGAAGTTGAATCCTAATAAAACTCAAAGTATGATTGTAAGTAGGTCAAGGACAGTGGCTCCTCAACAACCGGATCTCAGTATTGATAATGTTTCTTTAAATTTGTATGACTCTTTTAAAATTTTAGGTGTGATTCTCGACAGCAAATTTACTTTTGAGAAACACATTAGGTCTGTGTCTTCTTCAATTGCACAAAAACTTGGCTTATTGAGAAAGTCTTACAAAATTTTTGGTGATCAATCTATTCTGAAGAAGTGTTTTAATTTTTTCATTCTACCTTGTTTTGAGTATTGTTCTCCTGCCTGGTGTTCAGCTGCTGATTCTTATCTTAATTTATTGGACAGAAACTTACGGTCTATTAAATTTCTTATTGCTGATCTAGATATTAATCTTTGGCACCATCGTTCAATTACTTCATTATGCATGTTGCATAAGATTTTTCATAACTCTGACCATCCTTTATATTCAGATCTCCCTGGACAATTCTATCCTGTTCGTAATACTAGGCAGGCAGTTAATTCTAATAGCCAGGCCTTCTCCATCATGAGGCTCAATACTACACAGTATTCTAGAAGCTTTATTCCAGCTGTTAATCGGGTAGTTAAATCAGTAGAACTTCAAAAGTTCAAAGTTGGAGCAAATGTTTTTATGTTGACCAGGTTATATATGACATATCTGTTTTTGATGTTGTTAATAGTATATATAGCCTAGGACATATCTGTTTTGACGCTGTTACTGTTTTTAGAATGATATATTGTTAATTTATTCTCATTTATTTATTTCCTTATTTCCTTTCCTCACTGGGCTATTTACCATGTTGGAGCCCTTGGGCTTATAGCATCTTGCTTTTCCAACTAGGGTTGTAGCTTGGCTAATAATAATAATAATAATAATAACAATAATAATAATAATAATAATGCTGACCTATATAGGGTTCTTGAATACCATCCTTAAAAACAAGTTCTTGAATACTATTATATTTACCTGTGATGCAAAGTAAGCTGCTCTAGCTCCATCATGGCCATCAAAAACACCATACAAGTAGGTGTTATTCTCACGATCAAGGCAAAAGTGTATGCTGCGATCTTCAAACTCATGTTCTGAGCATGGTGTCCCATCTTCCCGGTACATTTGGTTTGCTGACATTCCTACACCTGAAAAATAACAAATAAAAAGTTTTTCAAACTATTCTTATATTCTATCTTCATACAGTGGTAACTTGGTACTGAATATGAGTTTAAAACATTCCAAGACCAAGATCACAACCCGAAATGCTTGTAAAACAAAACAATCTTTCCAATAATAAATAAGGTTAATTCACTCTATGCATTCCACACAATCATAATAACACATACACACTTATTTATAAAGATTTGTAATGTCATTTAAAAGAGAAATTATAGCCATAACATTATAAACGACTACAAATTAATCATTCACAATATTGACAAATTAACTCGCACTTTAGTTTTGAAGAGACTTGTTGCTGACATTTGGAAGACAGAAGAGGAGGAGGAGGAGGAAAGGGTTACTGCTTAAAGGGGGATTTTCCCTCCATGGGACTGATTGATTGATTTTGTATTTTCTTGAATCCTGACATCAAAGGTCATTGACACCTGTATCATTTGTTAGAAACAAATTATTAGGGGAAATTCAATTTAAAATAAAAAAGCAAATAGTTCTGTATAAAATCTAATTAGCTTTCAGAAACTTGCTTCTGAAATATAGCTAAAAATACCATTAGTATTGTAAGACACATCATCCCCAAGATACCTATTTCTCAAGTACCCACGAACAGTCATTGCAATATAGTTTATGTTGACTGATTATCAAAAATAACTTGTGTCTAATGCAAAGCCAACAAACCACAGTCTTCCACTTTTGGGGCATCATGTTATACCTCCAAGGATATATATTGATTGATTGATTGAAAGTTTTCTGGCATCCTGACATCTACGGTCATTGATGCCGACAGCATTTATTATATATGAAAAATGAAATTCAATTAAAACCATAAAAGTTAAGATGTCATTAAAATAATTTTCAGAAGACCTGCTTCTGAAATAAATTTTAAAATGCCGCTCGCATAGTAGGACACATCATGTCCAAGAATCTTGGCAAGGATGAACATGCCATCCTCACCTCGAGCCTCAAACAGATATCTATTTCTTAGGTTATCATAATTAGGGCATTCAGTCAACAAATGCCTCACTGTTAAAGGTACTTAACAGTCCTCGGAATACGGTTGGTGTTGGCCCTTCAGCAGAAACTCGTGTGTCAACCGAGTGTGACCAATACGGAGACATTTTCAGGGTATCATGTTATACCTCCAAGGTGAAGTGACATTTGTTACTTCCCTCATTTTATTGCCATCTAGACTATCCCAGTGCTGTTGCCATTTATTACAAACCAATTTCTTGATGTAAGGTAGGAAGTCATTACAGAGAATGGGATACCTCCTTGGTAGCAACTCAGATGCCGCATTATTCGCCAGTATATCTGCCTTCTCATTCCCTGACACACCTACATGTGCTGGTACCCAACAAAATCGAACTGTTATACCTCTCTGTCCAATAATAAAAAGCCATTCTAAAATCTTTAAAACTAGAGGGTTACTGGAGCTTGAAGAACACTCCTTGCATCACTAAATATTGTAAGATTACCCTCCTTTTCCAAAGCTATTTTCTCAATAGTGGTTAGTATGCTATACAGTTTGGCAGTAAATATGGAAGCTGTAGAGGAAGTGCACCTCTACAATTAAAATCATTACAATGTACTCCAAATCCAACGCCAGCATCAGATTTAGAGCCATCAGTATATATAAGAGTAGATCGCCTATGTTCTGCAACATATTCCAAAAAAAGAGACCTGGATTCTAAGTCAGTCATATTCTTCTTAACTTCAAGAAAGTATTTACAAAAAGATACGTCAGGTAATTTCCATTGATGCGTTGATGATACCTTGAATGGAAGCACCTTAATTCTAATTATATCCAGATTGTTTAATAATTGTTTCACCTGAAACCCATAAGGTTGAGGATATTTTGAGTGCAACTCAAAGTATGTTGAGTGCCTTAAAAGGCATGCAGTCTGAAAGGCTAAAGAATTAGGGAGTCTGCAATCTAAACCAATACCGAATAATAAAGGACATTCTGTAAAGGTCTAGAAGTAACTCCCCAGCATCAACAAGGAGACTTGTAATAAGTGAGGTTCTAAACGCTCCTGTGGACAATCTAATACCAGCATGATGTATAGAATCTAATATTTTTTAACTGGCTTGGGGTGGCTCAGGAGTAAATTTTGCATCCAAACTAATTTTGGATAAAATCAAGGCCTTGTATAATCTTAAAATAGTATTGCGGTCTGCCCCCCCATGATGTATAGGACAATACTTTTAAAAGATTCAGAGCCTCATGACATTTTCCTTTTAATGCTTTTAAGTGAGAAACCTATGGAAGCCTACAATCAAATATCAACCCTAAAAATTTAGCTTCACTTGCACGTGGGATCCGTTGACCTTTGATGTATATATCAGGGTCTGGATATACTCCCCGGATACGACAGAAATGGACAATTGTAGTTTTATTTAACGAGAACCTAAATCCATTCATATCGGCCCATAGGATAATTTTGTCAATAGAGAGTTGTATTTTTATCTCAACCATTACCATTCTAGTTCCAGAAAATGATATGGAGAGATCATCCACAAATAATGTTGCGAGAACATCCCGGGGAATGACTGAGGATATCCCATTAAATGCTAGAGCAAAAATGGTTACACTCAGCACACTACCCTGAGGAACTCGTTCTTCCTGGCATTTACTCTCTGATAGAGCTTCCCCAACTCTCACTTGGAAAACTCTATGTGCAAGAAATGACGGAATAAATTGAGGTAGCTCTCCTCTTAATCCAAACTCATGGATTCTTTTAAGTTTACCATATCTACATGTGGTATCATATGCCTTTTCAAGATAAAAAAAAGACTGTCACATGATGCTGTTTGGAAGCAAAGGCTTCACAAATGGAGGACTAAAGTTGTAACAGCACGTAAGTCATTCAGTGCATTTTTCTGCATCCACATTGAATGGGTGAAAAATACCCTTTTTTCAAGGTACCACATCAGTCTTACATTGACCATCTTCTCCATGATTTTGCATAAACAAGATGTCAATGCAATTGGCCTATAATTTGCTGATAAAAACTTGTCCGTACCGGGTTTTAAAAAGGCTAAAATAATGGCTACTTCCCAAACACTTGGATAACTATGATCATGCCATATTCTATCAAAAATGCTTAAAATAAATAACTTTGTATTAAAAGGTATGTGTTTAATCATTGCATATGGAATTCCATCGGGTCCAGGGGCTGTATTGTTACACGTAGCAAGTGCAGATTCAAATTCTCTTTCAGTAAAAGGAAAATTGTATGACTTGCTTTCTTGTTGCAAAATTTAAAACTTTCTTTTCTTCAATGCTCCTATACTGGTGACCAGGAGCTGCTTCACACTTGCACGATACATTTGAAAAATGGTCAGCCAGGGCATTGCTAACTTCGGTTGCTCCAGTCATATAGTGGCCATTTACCTTTAACACTGGTGGTGGGTTTGGGGTGAATTTGCCTGCTATCTTTTTGACTTTCCTCCACAGAGATGAAGTTGGTGTTCTACTGTTAATGGAGGAAATAAATGACATCCAAGACTGGCGCCTAGCTTCTCTCATGGCATTACGGAACTGTGCTCTACATTTCTCGTATATGACTAAATTCTCCTCAGTACAGCGCATGCGCAATCGAGTTAAAGACGTTCTTGTGGCTCTGTGCAGGGCAGTTAGTTCTGATGACCACCAGGGGACTAGTCGTCGTCTGAATATCCCTGTTGTTTTGGGAATGGAATTGATTCCTGCTGTGTGAAGAGTTCCATTAAGTAAGTCTATGGCATCATCAACACTTTCAAACTGTTCTGCATTTCCTTCAATTTCACTTAGCTCCCGAAATCTATCACAGTCTACCTTATCAAGATTCCATCGAGGCAATCTCTGTTAAGGTGGACCATTGTTGGTGTTTATAATAATTGGTACATGATCACTAATATGCCAATCATCTGATGTTCTCCAATTAAAATCAAGAAGACAGTTAGAGCTTGCAACTAATAGGTCAATGCAGGACAAGGTACCTGTCTGAACATGAAAGTGTGTAGGCTCTCCTGTATTAAGGAGTCCTACATCTTCATTCTCCAAAATTGATGATATAATATTACCCCTTGGGTTTGCCAAAACATCACCCCATAAAGGATGTCTATTATTAAGATCTAATAAAAAAAAAGGTTGTGGGAGTTGTTTAATCACCTCTACTATATTATCATGTGAGATGTTATCATTTGCAGGTAAGTAAAGAGAACAGATTGTGTATTTTCTCCCCATATCAATCTGTACAACCACTGCCTGCAAGTGGGTACAGATAGACAAAGATATTTGGGGAACATCTCGATGGACATATATAAGACTTCCCCCATGGCTCCCTGCTCACTGATCATATGGTGTCCTATAGTTAACATACTCTCAAAGACAAGGAGTATTAGCATCAAGCTTGCTTTCTTGTAGACTACAGTTATAGGAGAGTGCTCACGTATGAGGAGCTTAAGTTGTTCATATTTCCCCTTTAAATCCTGGTAATTCCATTGCAGATTGGAAGAAAATACTATGGTTTATTTTTTGGAAGACCCCTTAGATGAAGTCTTCCCACTGACAATATTTGATCTAAAAATATTTCACGGTGGTATCTCTAGAGAGGATCTATATTAAGTGGGTTTTGTGTTCGTCTTTTTCTTTGTATCCTTTTGATCTAATTGTTGAGGAGGATGGTGGACCTCTACTTGAATTTCTGATTTGTTCAATTCCCCTACCAGTTGATCAGAAACATCAGCAGACAAGGCATCATATTTATTTGAAGTCGTGACTTTAATGTTTCTTATGGTAGGAGGCGAGAGAGATGGAGGTCTCTCTCTTTTTTGATTAAAAAGTTCCGATCTGTCAGGTTTTTGCACCTTCCCCACTACAGGTTCACCAGGTAAATTGGTTTCGAGTGGAACCTTAATCAGATCAGGCAAGGACAGGGCCTGAGAGAGGTTTGTACTATTGTTTTGAATAGGAGTAGATGGATTTTGAATATCCTTTAGATCTCTAAGTATCTGTTTTGATTTTCCTACAATTTCTGGATATAAATTTTCATTGGGACTTTCAACCTCTTTAACTACTTTTATGCGTTTATTTATGTTAGAATTAGGGATAAAGTTTTCATCTGTGTGCTTTGGTAAGTTTTTCTTCAGAACCATTGAAAAGGGTTGCCCTGGTCTTATCTGTTTTTCAAGAGCTCTTTTACGAGCCTCTTTAAACGTAACCCTTTCCATGGTCCTAATAGCCTGAATTTCTTTTTCAAAAATAAACTTAATGCAGCTTTTAGATGTAGCTCGGTGTGCTTCCCCACAATGTATGCAATTTGGATTTTCTATGCATCCACCATGATTATTTTTTCCACAGTTGGCACAAACACCTGGCTTATTATTTAGTTTTTCCTTGCATTTCTGGCTTAAAAGGCCATACATTTGACAATGATAACATCGTAATGGTGAAGGGATGTATAGTTTCACCTTCAAAGATAGCCAACCAGCTTTAATAACATTTGGTAATCTGCTTTGATCAAATGTTACAATCAAAGTAGTAAGAGGAATATGTTGTTCTCCAACTCTCTTTCACATACTTTTACTACTCCTTGACTTTTCAGTTCATCCTCAATTTCTTTTTCATCTATATCCAGCAATTCTGGAGCATATATCAAACCTCTACTCTGGTTGAAAGTAGGGTGCGAAACGCATTTTACACTATGACCATCCAATGTTGTAAGTGTTTTTAGCCTTTCACCTTGTAATGGGGATAGTGTCTCTATCAAGAGACTTCCATTTCCTTGGGGTATAATTTTTGGCTGCCCTCCACATAAAGTGACTATTTCCCTGTTAGCTTTGAAAACATTTAAACGCTCATTTCTTCCGTTTTCGAATTCTAAGTTAAAAAAACATTTTCATAATTCACTACTTCATAGTGACCATGTAATACTTCTACTTTTCTATATCTTTCTGTACTGTCATCATTTCTCACTCTCTCTCTCTTCATCTCTAGTGTTTTCTTATCATTTTTTCCATAACGCATATAAGGTTCCAACGTTACAATATTAGAACCCGAGTTGGAGCTGTCTGTACTGAGGTCCATGTTTGTATTTTCCAGGTCATCAACAGAGGGTGGGTTTTTTGGTATGAGCAAGCCGGGTTATCCACCTCTTATCGGAAGATGTCAGTCCTCCTATCCCATGTGGCCCAACACGAGAAGAGGCTTCAGCGGGGACCAGTCCTCTATTAGAGTGGGGGTGCCTCTCTTTAGGTGGGCGTACACTGTTCAGTGGGGGTAGTTAGTCCCTCCCACCAGCGACTTCATTGCGTGGCGTCACCCATTACCACAAATATGAGTGACTTATAACTGGATCACTGGAGCCTGACTCTTAACAGGCTTGGTCTGCACCCAATGGGGTCTGCCAGAGGTTGATGGCATCTAAATTGACACAGGTTGAGATGGAATGCCGTCCATCCCACACTGTGTCAAATCCAAAGTAGCAGCCAAAGTATAATCGAACATGCCAAAGTCGTCAACAATAACAAGCCCAAAAGCAAGAGATGGGAGAAAAAAAAAGAAATAACCAAAAGTAAAAGAGAAAGTGCTGACTGATTTAGTTGGATAGACAGCTGAGCACCGAGGTCCAGTGGTAAAGTAGTTTGTTCATTAGAGCCCAGCTGCTAATCCCTAAGGCCCCCATCCTTATCAAGGCTTGAGCATCTGGGGAGCCTCCAAGGAGAAATAACACATTTTATTTCTCTCGTCTTCTTTCTGTCTAGGGTATTCCAATGCTGTTGCCAAATAATATAAAACAACTTCTTTACACATGGTAAAAAAATAATTACAAATTAGTGCATATCTTCTTGGCAGCAATTCAGCTGCAGCTTAATTTGACCCTCTATCTGCCTACTCATTTCCAGGCACACCTACTAAAATTGGTTAAAGGGTTACTGGAATCAAAAACTTCTAAAGCTCATAGGACACTTCTTGCATTACAAAAATCTGTAAAATTGCCCTCGTCCTTCAGCGCTATTTTTTCATTAGCAGTCAATATATCATATACAGTAGTTCAGCAATAAATATAGAGGATACTATGAGAAATGTACCTCTACAATTCAAAGCACTGCTATACTGTATACAGTGAACCCTCGTTTATCGCGGTAGATAGGTTCCAGACCCGGCCGCGATAGGTGAAAATCCGCGAAGTAGTGACACCATATTTACCTATTTATTTACCATGTATATTCAGACTTTTAAAACCTTCCCTTGTACGTAGTACTGTTAACAAACTACCCTTTAATGTACAGAACACTTAATGCATGTACTAACGTACCCTAAACTAAAACAGGCACAAATATTAAGGGCGACTTTATATCATGCTTTTCCTAAACACGCCAAAAAGCATGATAGAAAATGGCAACCAATGTTTTGTTTACGTTTATCTCTGATTATAATGAAGAAACAAACGCATTTACACATCTGTGTATAGGTTAGTTTCTGCATCGATTATATTGATTATTCAGTACAGTATGTTGATTTGGTTATTACTAATATTTTACTTAATTTTTCTTAGGACTTCCAAATGAAATGTTTTTCTTTATGACGCCGCCTGAAACGACGGCGTCATAAAGTACGCTCAGTAAACAAACTAAGGAATTTAACGCGCATGATGAGAGTGATAAATAATGATATTACAGTAAAAGCTTTAATAAAATATGTTATTACAAATATTATTTACCGTATCTATATAAAATCGTACATACGTAGCAAAGCAGGAAAACAATCTACGAGAGAGAGAGAGAGAGAGAGAGAGGAGAGAGAGAGAGAGAGAGAGAGAGAGAGAGAGAGAGAGAGAGAGAGAGAGAGTTGTTTTACATACGTAAATGTAAATTTTAAACAAACAAAAAAATAGCCCCATTTCATATAAAATAGATTACAAATATTTTACTTTATCATATTACATTAGTCTGTATAAAACTGTAAAGTTCAGTACAGTATGTTGTTGTTAGAGTCGTGGCGATGAAATTCTCACGAAACAAAAACATGCCATTTGAGTACAACAGCTGATTCTCTCTCTCTCTCTCTCTCTCTCTCTCTCTCTCTCTCTCTCTCTCTCTCTCTCTCTCTCTCTCTCTCTCTCTTCGTGTTATACAATACTTACATTTAGATGAAGAAACTAAAATTAGTTTTCTTAGTGTCAATTAAATACGAAACGAAATAATTAGGCCGAGTCTACATCCATTTCAATCATAGCTAAAAATACGGCATCCGATTTCATCAGCAAACCACTATTTTTTGGGGAATATCATTTTATTCTAGAAAATTGCCACTCTTTAAATAGTTAATTGCACATTAAGAAAGCGTGTACTTTTGTTTTTAAATTTTGGGTGTGTTTTAAAAATCAAGTATTGTTGACTTCTTTTTTTTTTTACTTTTGGCTGTGATTAGATCAGCTGTCATCTAGCTGCCACTCTTGAGTGTGTACGAATACACTAACAAAGTATCATTTATACCATTTCTTAACTTATTCAAACCGTCTACAGTATACAGTTGATATTACATAAGCACCAATGTGTTATAACCTATCAATTTTTTTTTGTTTATTACATTTAAACCCCCCTCTCTCTCTCTCTCTCTCTCTCTCTCTCTCTCTCTCTCTCTCTCTCTCTCTCTCTCTCTCTCTCTCTCTCTGTGGGCTACTTTTCACTACCTCCCATTCCTTACCTCTCTCTATCTCTCTAACAAATGATATCTTTGTTGCTCCTCAAAGTTTCATTTATATTGAAAATCAATCATGATTCAATTTTCCTTACTTTCTCCAATCTCGCACCATCGGTCACATCGCGGTATTTTCGATATTTCTGGAAAATCCGCGATATATGTATATACATGGGTTATGAAAAAAATCCGCGAAGTGGTGAATCCGCGATGGTCGAACCGCGAAGTAGCGAGGGTTCACTGTATTCCAAATCCAAAGCCAGCACTGGATATGGATTCCTCAGTAAAAAATAAAAGTTAATTTCCTAGTTCCTTCAACATGATCTATAAAAAAGAAAATACTGGGATGCTAAATCAGTTGATAGTTTATTGCTAAAAACTTATCTCTACTGGGTTTTAAAAATTTTAGAAAAACACATAGTTCCCGAAAAATTGGATAAATATAATTAAGCCATATTCTGTTAATATGCTTAAAATAAATAATTTAGTAATAAAGGACACATGTTTAATCACTGCATATGAAGTTCCATCAAGTCCAGGGGTTGTATCATTGCAAGTAGCCAATTCAGAACCGAATTCCCTTTTGGTAAAAGGAGAAATATAAGATTCAAGCTTTACTGTTGTAAAATATAACAGTTTTTGTTCTTCAATACTTCTATACTGATGATCAGAAGCTTCTTCACACTTGCATGATAAATTGGAAAAAAATTATCAGCCAAAGCATTGCTAACTGCAGTTGCTCCAGTCACATACTGGCCACTAAGGGATTGATCACTGTTTGAATAATCCTGATGTTTTGGGAATTTAATTAACTCCTGCTGCATGACGAGTTCCATTCATTAAGTTTATAGCATCATCTACATAAAATAACTATTCCATCTTGTATGGTTTGAGTATGACTCTTGCCAGTGAACAAACTTGAATGCATAAGATCATTGATTAATTTTAAGTTTTAACATTGACCATCTTCTCCATGATTTTGCATAAACAAGATGTCAATGTAATTGGCCTATAATTTGCTGCTAAAAACTTGTCCGTACCGGGTTTTAAAAAGGCTAAAATAATGGCTACTTCCCAAACACTTGGATAACTATGATCATGCCATATTCTATCAAAAATGCTTAAAATAAATAACTTTGTATTAAAAGGTATGTGTTTAATCATTGCATATGGAATTCCATCGGGTCCAGGGGCTGTATTGTTACACGTAGCAAGTGCAGATTCAAATTCTCTTTCAGTAAAAGGAAAATTGTATGACTTGCTTTCTTGTTGCAAAATTTAAAACTTTCTTTTCTTCAATGCTCCTATACTGGTGACCAGGAGCTGCTTCACACTTGCACGATACATTTGAAAAATGGTCAGCCAGGGCATTGCTAACTTCGGTTGCTCCAGTCATATAGTGGCCATTTACCTTTAACACTGGTGGTGGGTTTGGGGTGAATTTGCCTGCTATCTTTTTGACTTTCCTCCACAGAGATGAAGTTGGTGTTCTACTGTTAATGGAGGAAATAAATGACATCCAAGACTGGCGCCTAGCTTCTCTCATGGCATTACGGAACTGTGCTCTACATTTCTCGTATATGACTAAATTCTCCTCAGTACAGCGCATGCGCAATCGAGTTAAAGACGTTCTTGTGGCTCTGTGCAGGGCAGTTAGTTCTGATGACCACCAGGGGACTAGTCGTCGTCTGAATATCCCTGTTGTTTTGGGAATGGAATTGATTCCTGCTGTGTGAAGAGTTCCATTAAGTAAGTCTATGGCATCATCAACACTTTCAAACTGTTCTGCATTTCCTTCAATTTCACTTAGCTCCCAAAATCTATCACAGTCTACCTTATCAAGATTCCATCGAGGCAATCTCTGTTAAGGTGGACCATTGTTGGTGTTTATAATAATTGGTACATGATCACTAATATGCCAATCATCTGATGTTCTCCAATTAAAATCAAGAAGACAGTTAGAGCTTGCAACTAATAGGTCAATGCAGGACAAGGTACCTGTCTGAACATGAAAGTGTGTAGGCTCTCCTGTATTAAGGAGTCCTACATCTTCATTCTCCAAAATTGATGATATAATATTACCCCTTGGGTTTGCCAAAACATCACCCCATACAGGATGTCTATTATTAAGATCTCCTAATAAAAAAAAAAGGTTGTGGGAGTTGTTTAATCACCTCTACTATATTATCGTGTGAGATGTTATCATTTGCAGGTAAGTAAAGAGAACAGATTGTGTATTTTCTCCCCATATCAATCTGTACAACCACTGCCTGCAAGTGGGTACAGATAGACAAAGATATTTGGGGAACATCTCGATGGACATATATAAGACTTCCCCCATGGCTCCCTGCTCACTGATCATATGGTGTCCTATAGTTAACATACTCTCAAAGACAAGGAGTATTAGCATCAAGCTTGCTTTCTTGTAGACTACAGTTATAGGAGAGTGCTCACGTATGAGGAGCTTAAGTTGTTCATATTTCCCCTTTAAATCCTGGTAATTCCATTGCAGATTGGAAGAAAATACTATGGTTTATTTTTTGGAAGACCCCTTAGATGAAGTCTTCTCATTGACAATATTTGATCTAAAAATATTTCACGGTGGTATCTCTAGAGAGGATCTATATTAAGTGGGTTTTGTGTTCGTCTTTTTCTTTGTATCCTTTTGATCTAATTGTTGAGGAGGATGGTGGACCTCTACTTGAATTTCTGATTTGTTCAATTCCCCTACCAGTTGATCAGAAACATCAGCAGACAAGGCATCATATTTATTTGAAGTCGTGACTTTAATGTTTCTTATGGTAGGAGGCGAGAGAGATGGAGGTCTCTCTCTTTTTTGATTAAAAAGTTCCGATCTGTCAGGTTTTTGCACCTTCCCCACTACAGGTTCACCAGGTAAATTGGTTTCGAGTGGAACCTTAATCAGATCAGGCAAGGACAGGGCCTGAGAGAGGTTTGTACTATTATTTTGAATAGGAGTAGATGGATTTTGAATATCCTTTAGATCTCTAAGTATCTGTTTTGATTTTCCTACAATTTCTGGATATAAATTTTCATTGGGACTTTCAACCTCTTTAACTATTTTTATGCGTTTATTTATGTTAGAATTAGGGATAAAGTTTTCATCTGTGTGCTTTGGTAAGTTTTTCTTCAGAACCATTGAAAAGGGTTGCCCTGGTCTTATCTGTTTTTCAAGAGCTCTTTTACGAGCCTCTTTAAAACGTAACCCTTTCCATGGTCCTAATAGCCTGAATTTCTTTTTCAAAAATAAACTTAATGCAGCTTTTAGATGTAGCTCGGTGTGCTTCCCCACAATGCATGCAATTTGGATTTTCTATGCATCCACCATGATTATTTTTTCCACAGTTGGCACAAACACCTGGCTTATTATTTAGTTTTTCCTTGCATTTCTGGCTTAAAAGGCCATACATTTGACAATAACAACATCGTAATGGTGAAGGGATGTATAGTTTCACCTTTAAAGATAGCCAACCAGCTTTAATAACATTTGGTAATCTGCTTTGATCAAATGTTACAATCAAAGTAGTAAGAGGAATATGTTGTTCTCCAACTCTCTTTCACATACTTTTACTACTCCTTGACTTTTCAGTTCATCCTCAATTTCTTTTTCATCTATATCCAGCAATTCTGGAGCATATATCAAACCTCTACTCTGGTTGAAAGTAGGGTGCGAAACGCATTTTACACTATGACCATCCAATGTTGTAAGTGTTTTTAGCCTTTCACCTTGTAATGGGGATAGTGTCTCTATCAAGAGACTTCCATTTCCTTGGGGTATAATTTTTGGCTGCCCTCCACATAAAGTGACTATTTCCCTGTTAGCTTTGAAAACATTTAAACGCTCATTTCTTCCGTTTTCGAATTCTAAGTTAAAAAACATTTTCATAATTCACTACTTCATAGTGACCATGTAATACTTCTACTTTTCTATATCTTTCTGTACTGTCATCATTTCTCACTCTCTCTCTCTTCATCTCTAGTGTTTTCTTATCATTTTTTCCATAACGCATATAAGGTTCCAACGTTACAATATTAGAACCCGAGTTGGAGCTGTCTGTACTGAGGTCCATGTTTGTATTTTCCAGGTCATCAACAGAGGGTGGGTTTTTTGGTATGAGCAAGCCGGGTTATCCACCTCTTATCGGAGGATGTCAGTCCTCCTATCCCATGTGGCCCAACACGAGAAGAGGCTTCAGCGGGGACCAGTCCTCTATTAGAGTGGGGGTGCCTCTCTTTAGGTGGGCGTACACTGTTCAGTGGGGGTAGTTAGTCCCTCCCACCATCGACTTCATTGCGTGGCGTCACCCATTACCACAAATATGAGTGACTTAAAACTGGATCACTGGAGCCTGACTCTTAACAGGCTTGGTCTGCACCCAATGGGGTCTGCCAGAGGTTGATGGCATCTAAATTGACACAGGTTGAGATGGAATGCCGTCCATCCCACACTGTGTCAAATCCAAAGTAGCAGCCAAAGTATAATCGAACATGCCAAAGTCGTCAACAATAACAAGCCCAAAAGCAAGAGATGGGAGAAAAAAAAGAAATAACCAAAAGTAAAAGAGAAAGTGCTGACTGATTTAGTTGGATAGACAGCTGAGCACCGAGGTCCAGTGGGAAAGTAGTTTGTTCATTAGAGCCCAGCTGCTAATCCCTAAGGCCCCCATCCTTATCAAGGCTTGAGCATCTGGGGAGCCTCAAAGGAGAAATAACACATTTTATTTCTCTCGTCTTCTTTCTGTCTAGGGTATTCCAATGCTGTTGCCAAATAATATAAAACAACTTCTTTACACATGGTAAAAAAATAATTACAAATTAGTGCATATCTTCTTGGCAGCAATTCAGCTGCAGCTTAATTTGACCCTCTATCTGCCTACTCATTTCCAGGCACACCTACTAAAATTGGTTAAAGGGTTACTGGAATCAAAAACTTCTAAAGCTCATAGGACACTTCTTGCATTACAAAAATCTGTAAAATTGCCCTCGTCCTTCAGCGCTATTTTTTCATTAGCAGTCAGTATATCATTTACAGTAGTTCAGCAATAAATATAGAGGATACTATGAGAAATGTACCTCTACAATTCAAAGCACTGCTATACTGTATACAGTGAACCCTCGTTTATCGCGGTAGATAGGTTCCAGACCCGGCCGCGATAGGTGAAAATCCGCGAAGTAGTGACACCATATTTACCTATTTATTTAACATGTATATTCAGACTTTTAAAACCTTCCCTTGTACGTAGTACTGTTAACAAACTACCCTTTAATGTACAGAACACTTAATGCATGTACTAACGTACCCTAAACTAAAACAGGCACAAATATTAAGGGCGACTTTATATCATGCTTTTCCTAAACACGCCAAAAAGCATGATAGAAAATGGCAACCAATGTTTTGTTTACGTTTATCTCTGATTATAATGAAGAAACAAACGCATTTACACATCTGTGTATAGGTTAGTTTCTGCATCGATTATATTGATTATTCAGTACAGTATGTTGATTTGGTTATTACTAATGTTTTACTTAATTTTTCTTTAGGACTTCCAAATGAAATGTTTTTCTTTATGACGCCGCCTGAAACGATGGCGTCATAAAGTACGCTCAGTAAACAAACTAAGGAATTTAACGCGCATGATGAGAGTGATAAATAATGATATTACAGTAAAAGCTTTAATAAAATATGTTATTACAAATATTATTTACCGTATCTATATAAAATCATACATACGTAGCAAAGCAGGAAAACAATCTACGAGAGAGAGAGAGAGAGAGAGAGAGAGAGAGAGAGAGAGAGAGAGAGAGAGAGAGAGAGAGAGAGAGAGTTGTTTTACATACGTAAATGTAAATTTTAAACAAACAAAAAAATAGCCCATTTCATATAATATAGATTACAAATATTTTACTTTATCATATTACAGTAGTCTGTATAATACTGTAAAGTTCAGTAAAGTATGTTGTTGTTAGAGTCGTGGCGATGAAATTCTCACGAAACAAAAACACGCCATTGAGTACAACAGCTGATTCTCTCTCTCTCTCTCTCTCTCTCTCATCTCTCTCTCCTCTCTCTCTCTCTCTCGTCTCTCTCTCTCTCTCTCTCTCTCTCTTCGAGTTATACAATACTTACATTTAGATGAAGAAACTAAAATTAGTTTTCTTAGTGTCAATTAAATACGAAACGAAATAATTAGGCCGAGTCTACATCCATTTCAATCATAGCTAAAAATACGGCATCCGATTTCATCAGCAAACCACTATTTTTTGGTAAATATCATTTTATTCTAGAAAATTGCCACTCTTTAAATAGTTAATTGCACATTAAGAAAGCGTGTACTTTGGTTTTTAATTTCGGGTGTGTTTTAAAAAATCGAGTATTGTTGACTTCTTTTTGTTTTTACTTTTGGCTGTGATTAGATCAGCTGTCATCTAGCTGCCGCTCTTGAGTGTGTACGAATACACTAAGAAAGTATCATTTATACCATTTCTTAACTTATTCAAACCATCTACAGTATACAGTTGATATTACATAAGCACCAATGTGTTATAACCTATCAATTTTTTTTTGTTTATTACATTTAAACCCCCCTCTCTCTCTCTCTCTCTCTCTCTCTCTCTCTCTCTCTCTCTC
>NC_090751.1:77234694-77244694 GCF_036898095.1 Palaemon carinicauda
CAACGCGGAATGTATGTCGGAGGTGTCGGAGACCACGGAGAGGAACCTCATGGCCGAAGAACTGGACTATGAGGAAGACCAAGTGGAATACACCGAGTCGGAGCAGGAGGTCGCTCCGCCTTCCACCCCCGCCCCAACTCCTACACCGACGGATGTATCACTCCCGTCTACCTCCGCCACTCCGGACCCCATCCCATCCAGCGCCCAGGAGATGTTCCGTATGCTCGAAGCTCTTATGGACAAGAAACTCCGTGAGACACACGAATACATCAGAACCATGGGAAGTTCAAAGGAGCCGAAAAGGATTTCGGTTAAGGACCTCCCGGCATGTTCACACGCCAACCCCTGGAGGTATGCTGAGCACATGCCTATCGCAACGGGCAGGATCTTCGTCAGTGAGAAGGTCGGCTCGGTTGTCCTGGAAGAAGTGGAATTCTTCCCGAGTTTTGAGGCTTATCCGGACTGTTACGTCCGACTTCGATCCGAACCTGCCTCTAAAGAAGAGACCGAACCTAAGGAGGTGATAGTGTTCGATCTCCCGAAGGCCCAGGCTATGCTGGCCAACGCTGTTAAAAGTAGGGGTTTTACCTGCTCAAAGCTTCTGGCGCTGAGCAAGAAGCACCCTACCTACGTCGCACCAGATGATGCGATCCTCCCCTTCATGGAAAACGCCTTCGCTGCGGTACACATAGCAGTGGAAGAAGGGAAACCTTGCCCTGCACTGGAGGAGTGCAGACCCTTCTCCCTGATTACTCCCCCCGATGTTCGACACTGGAAAGATGTCCAGCATACTTTCGTGGTGGGGAAACTAGATCCTGACGTTGATGGACGTCAGTTTAACGAAGACCTCCCGAAACTTAATGACCATCTCCTTCGTCGGGAACATGACACGAAGGAAAGGCTCGCCGCATCCATGTCCCTCCAGGTACAGCTCGACGTCATGGCCGGTGACACTAGAGTCCCCGATCACTACATGGTGCTCGCCAAAACGCATTTGGCGACTGTAGTTAAAGACCTGTAAAGCTTCATGAAGGCTCGTAGAGCCTGTCGTGAATTCGTGTTCTCCAGTGCCACAGTGAGACACGAACCCCGGAGGCTGATTTCCTCCAACATCTGGGGTAAGCACCTCTTTGCCTCTGCCCTTGTGAAAGAGATCATCGACAAGGCCGCCACGGAGAACAGGAACCTTCTCCACAAGTGGGGCATGTCAAAGAAGAGGAAATCCTCTCAGGACGACGGCCCTCAACCTAAGAGGAAATCCTCCAAGCAGAAACCCCAGCAACGTCAACAGAGACGGCAGTTTCCTGGACCCGCTACTCCCCAAGTGGTAGCTCAGCCACAGCAGACCTTTCAGCTGGTCACCCAACCGGTCTTGTCACAGTCGCCGGTTTTCACCCCTGCTTTCGAGCAACAGACGACTACCTTTCGTCCCAAAGGTAGAGGCTCAAACAGATGTGCAGGCAGAGACGCATCTCGCCGTCCCTCCAGAGGCAGAGGAGGAAAGGGAACTAGCGGCCGAGGCAGTGAACCCTCGGGACACCAGAAGCAATGAAGTGCTTCCGGTGGGAGAAAGACTTCGCCAATTCCAGGATCGTTGGACCTTCGATCCCTGGGCACACAACATCATCAAGAAGGGTCTAGGCTGGAGTTGGACTCAACCACCCCCAACCTTCCAGCAATTCTTCCAACAATCAACCCCCCTTCTGGAAGAATATGTCCTAGAACTCTTGAACAAGAAGGTGATAAGGAGGGTAAAGTCAACCAGGTTCCAAGGGAGACTGTTTTGCATCCCCAAGAAGGACTCCGACAAGTTCAGAGTCATTCTAGACTTATCCCCCCTCAACAAGTTCATAGAGAATAACAAGTTCAAGATGCTGACTCTTCAACAGATAAGGACCCTTCTGCCTCAAGGTTCCTACACGGTCTCCATAGACCTGGCGGATGCCTACTGGCACGTTCCAATGAACCACCACGCTTCCTCCTACCTAGAATTTCGACTCCAAAGGAAAAGCTATGCCTTCAGGGCCATGACCTTCGGTCTCAACGTGGCCCCTCGGATCTTCACAAAGCTGGCGGACGCCATCGTTCAACAGCTTCGCCTCCGAGACGTCCAAGTGATGGCCTACCTCGATGACTGGCTAGTCTGGGCTCCATCGCCCGAGGATTGTTTAAGATCCTGCAACAAAGTTACCCAGTTCCTAGAACACCTGGGATTCAAGATAAACGCGAAGAAATCTCGCCTCTCTCCAGCTCAGAAGTTCCAATGGTTAGGAATCCAGTGGAACCTTCAGTCATACTGCCTTTCCATTCCCCAGAAGAAAAGGAAGGAAATAGCAGGGTCTGTCAAAAAACTGCTGAAATCCAAACGGATCTCAAGACGTCAGCACGAACGAGTTCTAGGCTCTCTACAGTTCGCCTCAGTGACAAACCCAGTGCTACGTGCACAGCTAAAGGATGCCTCAGGAGTCTGGAGACGTTCTGCATCCATCGTTCGAAGAGACCTCAAGAGACGGCTCCCAAACAGACTTCGGCTGCTCCTAAGGCCGTGGTCGGAAGCAAAGGCCCTGAAAAGGTTCATCCCTCTTCAACACCCACCTCCATCACTCAACATCCACACCGACGCTTCGCTGGAGGGTTGGGGAGGTCACTCCCACCAAAAACAGGCTCAAGGAACATGGTCTCCCCTATTCAAGACGTTTCACATCAACATCTTGGAGGCCATGGCGGTCCTTCTAACTCTGAAGAAACTCTCCTCGCCTCCCTCGATCCATATTCGTCTAACCCTAGACAACTCGGTGGTAGTTCGATGTCTCAATCGCCAAGGCTCAAGATCGCCCCAGATAAATCAGGTGCTTCTGACAATCTTCCGTCTGGCAGAGAAGAAGAAAAGGCACCTGTCTGCAGCTCACCTACAAGGATTCCGCAACGTGACGGCGGACGCTCTATCTCGGACAAGCCCGATAGAGTTGGAATGGTCTCTAGACGCAAGATCATTCTCCTTCATCTCTCACCGAGTCCCAGAACTTCAGATCGATCTCTTCGCAACGAGCGACAACAATCAACTTCCTCGATATGTGGCCCCGTACGAGGACCCCAAGGCAGAAGCAGTGGACGCCATGTCACTGGATTGGAACAGGTGGTCCAAGATCTACCTATTCCCTCCCACCAACCTTCTGCTGAAAGTCCTCTCCAAACTGAGAACCTTCAAAGGAACAGCAGCCCTAGTGGCTCCCAAGTGGCCTCGGAGCAACCCCCTAGTCCTGGAGCTACAACCCACGCTGATCCCTCTCCCAGGCCCAGTTCTCTCCCAGCAAGTACAGAAGTCGACTGTCTTCGCTTCATCATTGAAAGTCAGGGACCTTCATCTCATGATTTTCTCTCCCTAGCCGTGAAGAAAAGGTTTGGGATATCGAAGAAGAGTCTCAACTTCCTCGAGGAATACAAGACCGAATCCACACGACGGCAATATGAATCATCCTGGAGAAAATGGGTCTCATTTGTTAAGGCAAAAAATCCTACGGAAATCACCATCGATTTTTGCATGTCCTTCTTCATTCACCTTCATGGATTAGGCTTGGCAGCCAACACGATTTCTACTTGCAAATCGTCCTTGACTAGACCACTAATGTACGCCTTCCAGGTTGATCTGTCCAGCGACATCTTCAATAAACTGCCAAAGGCATTCACTCGTCTACGCCCAGCACCCCCACCAAAACCTACCTCCTGGTCCCTGGACAAGGTGCTCCATTTTGCCTCCAACTTGGACAATGATTCGTGCCCTCTCAAGGATCTGACTCAAAAAGTTATTTTTCTTTTTGCTCTTGCCTCAGGAGCCCGAGTCAGCGAAATAGTGGCATTATCAAGGGACGAGGGTCACATTCTGTTTACAGATTCAGGAGACCTTACCCTCTTCCCGGATCCGACGTTTCTCGCCAAAAACGAACTACCCACCAAAAGATGGGGCCCTTGGAGAATCTGCCCCCTGAAAGAAGATGCCTCTCTATGTCCAGTAGAGAGCCTCAAGGTCTATCTTCGAAGAACTTCTGACTTTGGTGGAGGCCAACTCTTCAAAGGAGAAACATCGGGCAGCGACCTGTCACTGAAACAACTACGAGCGAAAATCACCTACTTCATTCGCAGAGCGGATCCTGACAGTACACCCGCAGGTCACGATCCTAGAAAAGTTGCATCGTCTCTGAATTTCTTTCAGAGTATGGATTTTGAAAGCCTTAAGAGTTTCACAGGCTGGAAATCCTCGCGTGTTTTCTTCAAACATTATGCGAAACAAGTGCATGAAGTCAAACATTTTGTGGTAGCCGCAGGTAGTGTTATGAAACCTGCACCTAACTCTGCATAGAACAGTGAGTTACTTGGGAATCTAACTCCTCGGGTACCTATGTTGACCCTCGTGTGATACGTAGTGATTTCAAAGACACTTAGTGCTTTTCATATACTGTTCTTCTCCCAGGTGAAATGTCATAGTCGTCACATGAGTGCCGCATGCCTAGAGCATGATGTGTTTTCTTTTTAAAGACTGACGTTCCTCTGGAACGAGTGCCTACTAATAATTTGAAATTCTCTTTCAGATTCAAGAGCAAGTCTTTCATTACTATGTACATTATAATTTGTTGTAAATTACTTTTACATACTTATTGCATATAATTACCATATTCTGCAATTGTGAAATAAAATTTCTATTTCATTACTTGTGCGTCTCAATCCTACTTATACTATGAAATACATGACTGTCATAGTTTTATTATCCCCTTCCTCTTATATACAATGAAGATTACTAAGGATTCATTCCTTATTATATACTCACCTCTGCAATGTAATATTCCTACCCGAATACTTACTTACATCAAGCCTTCGAGACCAGACGATTCTCTCTCTTCACATACAGTGCCTAACCACCACTAGTCTGCTTTTGAGAATATTCCTATATGAATACCAACCATTCAGTCTTGTCTCCGAGTTCTTCATGTTCTCCCAGCAAGGTGGGTAGCCCTTCGATGACCACTTTGATCTCCAGCATGGTCCGTTGGGACTTCACTGCCAGGGGGGCAGGAAGTTTTCTTCCCTACGGTTCCTCTATTGAGATTACTATGCTAACCTGTTCAAAGCCCTCGGCACTTACACTACAAGGGGAAAATCTACCACGATACATTGATTCTCTGGTATTCTTCCATCAGGACGCCATGGCTTGAGCCCAAAAAACGGATTTTGAGCGAAGCGAAAAATCTATTTTTGGGTGAGATAGCCATGGCGTCCTGATGGACCCTCCCTGCTACTTCGTCCATTTTTTTCAGGTCCCACCCAGTCCTGCTGTATCATGGTGATCGGCAAGCAACTGGCTTCAGGATGAGGACGGACGTGACGTCATTTAGCAATGGCGCCCGTTTGTTTACGTCTCGAGTACCAAAAGTAGCCACGAACGAGATTAGCTGTGGAACACCTCCCCAGCTATTCTCCGCCACTACACATCGAAGTGTTAACTCTATGTGGGGTGCAGATAGCTATGTGGCGCGTTAATACATGCGTCCCCTGTTGATATACGATGTCTTAAAGGGAAACCTTTAGGATACTCGCTCCAGAAGTTAGACTTCTGTGATAACCTGTGGTTAAATTCTCTGGGAATATCTAGTAGTTATATACCCAAGGAAGCAACCAAAAAAGGAACCTTCCATCAGGACGCCATGGCTATCTCACCCAAAAATAGATTTTTCGCTTCGCTCAAAATCCGTTATATATATGTTTATATATATATGTATATATACATATATATATATATATATATATATATATATATATATATATATATATATATATATATATATATATATATATATATATATATATATGTATATTTATATATATGTATATATATGTATATATATAAACATAAACATATATATATATATATGTATATATATATATATATATATATATATATATATATATATATATATATATATATATATATATATATATATATATATATATATATATATATGTATATATATATATATATATATATATATATATATATATATATATATATATATATATATATAAATGTGTATATATATATATATATATATATATATATATATATATATATATATATATATATATATATATATATATATATATATATATATATATATATATATATATATATATATATATATATATATATATATATATATATATATAAATATATATAAGTATATATATATATATATATATATATATATATATATATATATATATATATATATATATATATATATATATATATATATACATATATATATATATTGTAAGGACAGTGAGACAAGCGTCACCAAGATCAACTGATACTATATTCGAATGTGCACGGGAGTATATTACAAGGTGCGGACGGAAAGATAGGATGACGCTGGCGCCAAATAAGATTGAAGTGCCCGCCAAAATATGTTTTCTTACACTTACAAATATATGAAATATGAGTTAGCAGAAACATGTTATGAAATGATACATATGTAAAAATGTAGCTCTGGTAGAGCGGAATATATATACATGAGAAACCACAGTATGGCGAAAAGAGAATTCAAATAAATAAGCAGTTTGTCGATTTTCTGGACGACGAAGGGATCGGTGTCCTTACACGTACTCCCCCCCCCAAGACATCGGGCGGCGTAGAGGGCTGATGATCAATCTTCGTATCTTTTCGGGCGTCGGAGGGTTCCTCTTGTTTTTGAAAGGAGGGGCGCGCTGGCGGTCGGTGTAAGGATCACTTCTTCTTGTCGTCGTTTGATGATTTTTCTTTCGTTGGGCGGCTTGTTTTGAGGTGGAACTCTGGATCTGCCAGGTCCGGCGGAGGCGGTGTCGCTTCCTTCGAGAAACGCTGGTTTCACACGGTCTATTGAGACCCAGTCCTCTTGGCCATGGACGTCGAGAAGGAAGGCTTTCGTTGTCTTTTTAATTACCCGGTAGGGACCTCGATAAGGTCTACTCAGTGATTGTCGATGAGCGTCGACACGGACGAAAACGTACCTGCAGTCATCCAGGCTTTTTGGCTTGAAGTGCTTGGTTCTGTCCTGGTAAGTTTTGAGACACGGCCTGAACTTCCAGGTGATCCAGCTGCGTGTCGTCGGTTGATGAGGGAAAGAATTCGCCAGGAACTGCGAGCGCTTCCCCGTAAACCTTTTCGGCGGGCGAAAGTTCGCTGTCTGCGCGAGGGGCGGTGAGAAGGCCGAGGAGTACCGAAGGAAGTCGTGATTTCCAGTCCCCATCGGTGCAGCTCGCCATCAGGGACGCCTTGAGGGCGCGGTGAGTTCTTTCGACCATGCCGTTTGCCGCGGGGTTGCATGCCGTGGTGCTGTGGAGCGTCGTCCCCATCAGGTTCGCCAAAGCGAGCCATATTTCGGAGAGGAAAGCGGGGCCTCTGTATGTCGTGATGTCGTCAGGAACGCCAAATCTGCTCACCCAGCTTGACAGGAGGGCTTTGGCGCATGCTTGAGTCGTAGCTTCGGTCATCGGCGATGCCTCCAACCACCTCGTGGAGCGATCGATGATCGTAAGTAGGTAGCGAGCAGATCCAGAAGGGGGCAATGGTCCCACGACGTCGATGTGTATATGGCCGAAATGTCTTTTTGGCTGGGGAAAATCGCCTACCCCCGATTCGGTGTGATGACTGAACTTGCTTGACTGGCAGTTGATGCATGACTTCGCCCATTCCCGGGCGTCCTTTTTTATCCCTGGCCAGACAAACTTTTCAGACAGAAGGCGAGCGGTGGTGCGTCCTGAGAGGTGTGAAAGTCCATGGATGATATCGAATATTTTCCTTCTGCAGGAAGCTGGTACAAAGGGACGTGGGCGGCCCGTGCTGGTGTCGCAAAGAATAGTTACTCCTGCTGGTCCGAGGGGAATAGCACTTATCTTGAGCGCGGATGGCCCCATCAGGTGATCCTGTGCTTCTCGGTCGGTGCGTTGTTCGGTTGCGAGATTGGCGTAGTCGATTTCCAGGTGGATCGCGTCAATTTCAATCCTTGAAGGGCGTCTGCAACTGGGTTTTTCTTTCCTGGGACGTAACGTATGGTGCACCCGAATTCGGCGATTGATGCGAGATGACGTTGTCGGGAGGACCATGCGTCCGTCGATTTCGTGAAGGCGTGTAAGAGGGGTTGATGGTCCATCGCGATTGTGAAGGGGGTACCCTCCAAGATGTGCCTGAAGTGGCGGACGGCGAGGTAGACGGCGAGGAGTTCCCTATCGAAGGTGCTGTATCTTGTTTCGGCGGGTTTCAATTTCTTGCTGAAGAATGCCAGCGGTCGAGGAGAACCATCGATGAGTTGCTCTAGCACAGCCCCACAGGCGACGTTGCTGGCGTCGGTCGTTAGTCACAGGGGCGCGTTGTCATCGAAATGAGCCAGGGTGGTGGCATTCGCAAGGGCATCCTTCGTCCGAGCGAATGCCTATTGCTGGGGCAAACCCCACTCGAGTTTTTTTGCTTTTCCTTTCAGGACATCGTCGAGAGGTGACAGGGTTTGTGCGATGTTGGGGATGAAGCGCCTGTAGTAATTGACCATTCCCAGGAACTCCTGAAGTTGGCGGATGGTCGTAGGCACTGGGAACTTCCTGATGGCATCGACCTTGGTTGTCATGGGTTTTATCCCGCGCGAGGATACGCGGTGCCCAAGGAAATCCACTCCCTCCGCACCGAACGTGCATTTGTCGAAGCGTACGACCGGACCGTTTTCCTGTAGGCGTTTGAGGACGGTGCGGACGTGCCCCCGGTGTTCCTCCTTGGTTTTCGAGAATATCAAGATGTCGTCGACGTAGCAGACGCAGAAAGATAGGTCACCCAGAATGCTATCCATTAGTCGTTGGAAGGTCGCCCCAGCGTTGCGTAGACCGAAGGTTGAGTATGCGAAGGTGTAGGATCCGAACGGCGTTACAATGGCAGTTTTCGGGATGTCTCCCAGGAATACGGGGACCTGGAAATAAGACTTGAGGAGGTCCATCTTGGTAAAATACTTCGCGCCATGCAACGCGTTCGTTAGGTCCTGCATTTTGGGCAGCGGGTAATGATCGGGCGTTGTGATGAGGTTGAGGCGCCTGTAGTCGCCGCAAGGTCTCCAGGACCCGTCCGGCTTTTTAACCATGTGCAGGGGTGATGCCCAGGGGCTTGATGCTTTCTTACAGATACCCATGCGTTCCATGTCCTCGAAGGCGCGTTTGGCATCCTTCAGTTTCTGGGACGGGAGGCGGCGGAATTTGGCGTGAGTGGGAGGTCCTGTCGTTGTGGTGGTAGATACCATGCTTGGACGGGGAACCTGGCGAGTGTCAGAGCTCGGGCTTGAAAACCCCGGGAAATTCTCGTAGGAGGTCGGCGTAGGGGTGCGTCGTTACGGTGGATACGGACATTGTTGCTGGGCCATGTTCTGAGGCGCTGGACTGGCAGGTTCCCGTGTCGATGAGACGTCTGTTAGCGACATCGACGAGGAGTCCATGGTGGGCGAGGAAATCCGCACCGAGGAGGGGGCGATTGACGTCAGCGATGGCGAAGGGCCAAGAATACGAATGGCCCATGATAGATATCTTGAGGGTCTTGATCCCATAGCACCGTATGAGAGATCCGTTGGCGGTGATGAGTGAGGGAGCGTTTTTGTCGGGACCACGGTCTAGGTCGGACTTGGAAGGTGGGAACATTGACTGCATTGCGCCGGTGTCCACCATGAGTCTACGGTTGGAAATGGTATCGAGGATATAGAAGCCATTTTTGTCTTGGTTAACCGCGGCTGCGATGGTGGCAGGTGGATGCTTCTAGCGTCATCTTCTAGGGAAACTGCATGGTGCTCTACATTTCTTGGCGTCACTGCCGAACTGTTGGTGGTAGAAGCACCATGCTGGGTTAGGCCTAGGGTTCGGTTGCGTCGGTTGCAGTGGTTTCTTTCTTGATAGAATGTTGATCTCGTTGTCCTCAAGGGCCGTTGCCGAGGAGTCTATGGAAGAG
>NC_090751.1:77249694-77263900 GCF_036898095.1 Palaemon carinicauda
TAATAAAAACGACCCAGTGACCCACTTTACGATGTTGGTAAGAAGCAAGCGTATTTGCAATAAGTATAATTGACTTAGGTCTCGTCAAGGGTATCTTGATCCCAGCCAAATGGTCACTGGATACGCATCCATAAAAGTGCGCCTCATTCCCAATTTTATTCCTCAAAGCAAATTCTATATCTCTGGTATTCATCTTACACCCCGCACATACCACTTCCAGGGTACGACTACTTGGTCATTTTACCCCTCCCCGTCAATATATTTTCACCAAATAACGATATGGAAAGCGGGGGCAGTGAACTCCCAACACCCCCACCCTCTTAAACACACACACACACTTATTCTAAAAATACCTGTAACAGCGTTTTTGTTTATTATTAGAAAAAACTTCCTTTAAAAATATCCTATCGTGAAAACAGCGGATATTTTTACCTTCTTTTATGAAAACCTTTCATTAATGGGTGTTCATTTATTACAGGCTGAGTATTTACGCTGAAAGAATCCCTAGGAAAACTTTCATGTCTTACGCCCTGACGTCGCAATATACATTCAGGTTTTGATCGATAGTTATAACTCCCTGGGTTTCTCCAAACAATAAAATAAGCCTATTTTCGTTAATCTGTCGATCAAACGTTAAATTGATCCGCAAGTCCCCATTTTTCTCCACCTCGAGAGTATCCATTAATGCAATTTCGGGTTTGAAGTTGAATGCAATTACAGTCCGTCCACGATTGTAACAATCAAAATGAATTAGGTGATCATAAGTTAACCCTAAAGATTTTAATGTCTCATAGTAAAGATGGGAATAATTTTCTGGGAATTGTGACCTTATGTTGTATAAAGTGGAACCATTTAGCGTTACTCCTATATGACTTAAATTATTATGTCCGAAATAAATGGGATTTCTATTCAATACTCCATTAAAGCTCTCCATATTAACAATGGCTAGGTATAATTTTTCAGGTATGACCTTATTGAAAGTAAATCCAACGTTGCCCGAGTCTGATTAGGAGCTAACGCGTACGTCCTGTAAAGTGTTTTATTAAAGACAGTTTCCACGGAACTATTAGGATTTGAAAGTGCCCGATGGAGTGCCAGTAAAGCCGGTGGTCTTGGGATGACTTTATCAACGTGTAGTCTAGCTTCTTGGAGATTAAATTTAAATTCATCGATATTTGCAGTAGAATTAATGAACCCCGCATTCGGGGCTAATTCCAACTTGATACGAATATCTATGTTATCCATCAAATATTCATCTACAGAGGCAACATCGAACATAAGCGGGTGAATGATATGAAGTCCTTCTCTTTTTCCCTGTCACCCACTCCTTTTCCATTTTGTTCAATTATGTAAAATAATCAGCAGGAAGTACATTTGAAATGGAAGTCCCCTTGTAATCCTGGAAAAGATAACCAAGACGCCCAATTGTTTTCACAGTGTGGGATTTAGCAGTAGCTAATAACTTTATTAAAAGACGAGTAATTGAAATGGGAATTTGATTCTACAAGTCTTTCACCGATATAAGCCTGGCTTGACTTAAAAATTTTATTCGCCAAAGCATTGACGAAGATAACGTCTGTGGCATCACCAAACACACTTCCATCTGGGGCCGTGACTTTTAAATGAAGTTCTATAGCTAGACTCGCTAAATCAATTAGAGTTCCTTCTATGCCATTGATACGAAATTCGAGATAGCGATCAGTGATAGCCCCTCCCGAGGTAAGATTAGTAGGGAGAATAAAAGACGTCTGGCGATCAGTGACTGATGTCTCTACTATCAGCATCCGGTTGGGTCTCGGAAAACTGTCTACGACGCCAGCGATAAAATGGGATGTTGGTAATTCATTCCCCACATGGCCAGCAATTCTCGGAGCAGCAGATGCCATTGTTAATGTCTTTGCTCATGCACTTATTTACAGGAACTAAATTACATCGCGCTAAACACGTCTTGATATCCTAAATTCCTACGATGGATTATCTTTTTATTTACTCTTCTCTTGCCATTTCTTTTAACTTTTTTCCTTTTCTTTCCCCGGCCAGTAACGATGCGTCTCCCAGTCGATTTTAGCGCTTCTACCCCCCTTTGTTTAAGACTAGACCTGAAATCTTTTGTTCCCTGCTGTAAATCACCTATAACATTTTGCCCAAATTCTAAGGCCGACGGTAAGACTGCTTTTGCTACAAAGGGAGCGACTCTTTTAGCCAGTCCAGCGAATAGGATAAAAATTCCGCCGCCCTGTTGCGAACGCATGGGGGCTCTAAATATCTCAATATCCCCTAGAGACCCTCCTCGTTGAAGTTTTATGGGGTCACTAGTAAATATGATACTGAACTCCTCGGGAGAGGGAGGGATAAACGCAACCCTCATGATGCCTCGCTCCGGAATAAACCCAAGTGCTTGGGTACTTGCTTTTATATTGTTTTCTGCTTTGGCCTAATATAGTGCTACTATCCTCACGAAAGTGTATTGCCCGTCCTTCTTGATCAGTCAAGCGGATTGATATTGCATCCAATTCCTTTGTCCCTAAGGGGTAATACACGTAATTATGATGCTCCCTCGTTTTACTACCCCACATACTAAAGCTGTCTAATATATTAACTTTCTTACCTCTGAAATAAGATCTTTCAACAATATCTGAATAAACAAGAACAAAATCTACCCCGGATGTTGGGGAGGGTGGGAAAGGTGCCAGCAGATTATGCGTCTTAATCACGGGCTCCCCTGTGGTGGTTTCAAAAATTTGATATGGTTTGTCTGTATTAAAACCCAAAGTAGCTCCAATTCTTTTTCCAAATTTTAATTTTACGGCCTGAATAGGACCTTTTCGATAAATTCCCTCTCTTGTTTCCTGTCTCTTTGTGAACTTGAGTAGAACTCTCTCTCTTTGATACAGTGAACCCTCGTTTATCGCGGTAGATAGGTTCCGGACGCGGGTGAAAATCCGCGAAGTAGTGACATCATATTTACCTATTTATTTAACATGTATATTCGTACTTTTAAAACCTTCCCTTGTACGTAGTACTGTTAACAAACCACCCTTTAATGTACAGAACACTTAATGCATGTACTACAGCACCCTAAACTAAAACAGGCACAAATATTAAAGGCGATTTTATATCATGCGTTTCCTAAACACCTAAAAAGCACGATAAAAAATGGCAACCAGTGTTTTGTTTACGTTCATCTCTGATCATAATGAAGAAACAAACTCATTTAGTGTACACATATATGTATAGGTTAGTTTTTGCATCGATTATATTGATTATACAGTACTGTATGTTGATTTTTTTATTACCAATGTTTTAGTTTACGTATTTTTCTTAGGACTTCCAAATGAAATGTTTTTCTTTATGAGGCCGCCTGAAACGACGGCGTCATAAAGTACTGTACGCTCAGTAAACAACCACGCTCAGAACAAACAAGGCATTTAACGCGCATGATGATAAGTGATAAATAATGATACAGTACAGTATTTACAGTAAAAGCATTTACAAAATATGTTACCTTACAAATATAATTTACCGTATCTATATAAAATCCTACAGTACTGTACAGCACATACAGTATTGTACGTAGCAAAGCAGGAAAACAATTTACGAGAGAGAGAGAGAGAGAGAGAGAGAGAGAGAGAGAGAGAGAGGAGAGAGAGAGAGAGAGAGAGAGAGAGAGAGAGAGAGAAAAAGAGAGAGAGAGAGAGATTGTTTTACGTACGTACAGTAAATGTAAATTTTAAACATAAAAAATCAATTTACGAGAGAGAGAGAGAGAGAGAGAGAGAGAGAGAGAGAGAGATTGTTTTACGTACGTAAATGTAAATTTTAAACAAAAAAAATATGATAGGTTACAACATGTAGACTTTTAAAACCTTCCCTTTAACTTAATGCATACTAAACGTACGGTACTAAACTATAAAACAGGCACAAATACAGTTTTAGAATGTACAGTAAGAATATTAAAGTAAAAAATAAAGATTGTTACTGTACTCACCACGAAAGAAGTTGAAGAAAAACTTGAATGATGATGGCGATGAATTTGCTGCACAGTAGAAATGATGATGATGAAGCTGATGATGTGTTTCTACTGTGCAGCCAGGTAGTATTTTACGTCTCTTCAGACGGAGGTGTCTTTTCCTGGGACACCTCTTCAACTTCTTCCTGGGAAACTTCTTCAATTTCTTCCGAAGGCGTACTAGCAGGAGGAACTGGCTCTTTTTTACGAGGCTGGAAGAACATTGTGATCGGAAGTTGTTGCCGCTGCTTCTTTTTTCGATCCAAGAGCATTTTGTAGGGAGTCATGTCTTCATCGATCTTGTTGCAGAATTGCATCGAGCGAACCATATCCTCGTCCCACTCTTGCAACATTTCTTTCAACTCCTTCGCATGGTTGCAGGCCTTGGCAAGCCGTTCTAATGTTAAGCCCGTTTCTTCGACATTTTCTTGGGTCTCTTCCTGGGTTTCACTCTCTTCTTCGCTTGCCGATTTCTTCAGGTCTTCGAGGTCTGTGTCAGTTAGGGGCTGGGAATGGCAGTCCAACAACTCGTCGACGTCTTCAGTCGTCATGTCGCCAAACCCGTCACCTCCAATTATGGCAGCCAACTGCACAGATTTGCGTATTGCAGAGTGTTGGATTTCCGACGGAGTAAATCCCTTGTCGTCGTAAACAATCTCGGGCCACAACTTCTTCCAGCTCGCATTCACGGTTGCAGGTTTCATCTCTTGAAGTGCCTTCTGAATATTCTGCAGGCACGTGGCTATGGTGTACTGCCGCCAGTACGCCTTCAAGTTAAAATCTTCATCCTCATCATCTTGGGCAGCATCCACACACGCAACGAGGTCCGCCAAGGTATTCTTCGTGTAGAGGGGCCTTGAACGCCCTGATAACCCCCTGGTCCATCGATTGAATTAATGACGTGGTGTTGGGTGGCAGGAACTCAACCTGAATGCCCTCATGCGACAGGTCAGTTGCGTGTCCACCAGCGTTATCCATAAGAAGAAGGATCTTGAATGGCAAGCCCTTCTCTACGAGATATTTGCTGACTTGCGGGATAAAACAATGATGGAACCAGTTGGAGGTCAGCATCTTCGTAATCCATGCTTTTTGATTATGCATCCAGTACACGGGAAGGAGATTCTTATTTTTATTTTTCAAAGCGCGAGGATTTTTCGACTTATAAATGAGCCCCGGCTTTAGCAAAAATCCAGCAGCATTGCCACACATCACGAGGGTAACGCGATCCTTGAATGCTTTAAAGCCAGAGGCTTTGGCTTCCTCTTTGAACAGAAAAGTTCGCGACGGCATTCTCTTCCAAAACAAGCCGGTCTCATCCATATTAAAGACTTGTTCCGGCTTGTATCCCCCTTCGGCGATAATATTCTTGAACGTCTGGTTCACGTAAGTTTCAGCAGCGGCAGTGTCAGCGGAAGCAGACTCCCCATGCAGGGAAACGCTTTTCAGGGCGAAGCGTTTCTGAAACTTCGCGAACCATCCTTTGCTGGCGGAAAAAACGTTTCTGAGGCGGGAATCAGTGGATGTCCCTGGTTGAGGATCATCTGCATCATCATCATCTTCAGCATGGTTGCCGTCGTCATCTTTAGGTTCCTTTGCAGCAAAATTCTCATAGAAGCTCAAAGCCTTTGTTTGGATGGTGTTCGTATCCAACGCTATGTTCTTCTTCCGGCAGTCGGCAATCCACACAGCTAAAGCACCTTCCATGCGTACGATCGTTTTATTACGCGTTGTAACGACTCGCTTCGCTGATCTGCTAAAGGTGATTGCAGCCGTCTTTCTAATGTTCGCCTCGTCCTTCTTGATATAGCGAACAGTAGATTCGTTGATGCCAAAATGGCGGCCAGCGGCCGCGTAACTTCTACCATCTTTTAACATGTCGAGAAGCGTAACCTTCTCAGCTATCGTCATCATCCTTCGGTGGCGTTTAGGCTCACTACCAGCCTTAAGAGAAGCAGAACGCTTGGGAGCCATTACAGTAGGATTTGACAAAAAGTTCAACTTAAAAAAGTCGCACACAGCACAGATTCACAAACTTAAGAACGTCTACTCAGCGATACGCGGTAAGAGAAAGTGGACGATCCAGCCCCGCGAGAACCTTGATGCTGCGGGTAGGAGATGATGGCAAAACACCAATCACAGGCTAGATAACAAAACTTGAGTTCTGATTCGTCATCTATCAGCGCTTGAACCAATCACAACCCGTCTTACAGTACTATGATGCGTAGGTTACCAACTCATAGAAGATGCCCCGCGCATACCGAACGTACGTAGATTAATAATACCGTAATAATAATAAATAATGATAATAATACAGTACAGTACTGTAATAATAATAATAATGATAATAATAATAACAATAATAATTTTATTAACAACAACAATAATAATAATAATAACAATAATAATAATACTTCTTTACGTACGCTATTTTACGCTTTTGTTATAGGATGTGTGTGTGTCTCTCTCTCTCTCTATCTCGTACGCTTATTCGAAATGTGATTTTTTGCAACAAAGAATATTATTGGATGCAGTACTGTACTACGTACGTATACATACAAAAGATTCATGGAAAAGAAGCACATCCATTACATTTGTAGTACTGTACGTACAGTAGTACAGTAGTCAACAGCAGCCTTACTGTACACCATTCTAATACGTATTGTATGACTGCATCTGATTTGCGTTTCATGTTCGATTTGATTTTACTACGTACTGTATACAGTACTGAATTATCATATGATAATACAGTACAGTACAGTAATACAGTAATAATAATAATAATGATGATAATAATAATAACAATAATGATTTTATTAACAACAACAACAATAATAATAATAATAACAATACAGTACTGTAATAATAATACAGCTTTACGTACGCTATTTTACGCTTTTGTTGTACTGTAGGATGTGTCTCTCTCTCTCTCTCTCTCTATCTCTCTCTCTCTATCTCTCTCTCTCGTACGCTTATTCAAAATATGATATTTTAATTATAAAATAAATTTTTGAATATACTTACCCGGTGAATATATATAGCTGCAACTCTGTTGCTCGACAGACAAAAAACTGTAAAAACTCGCCAGCGATCGCTATACAGGTTGCGGGTGTGCCCATCAGCGCCAACTGTCGGCCAGATACCATACTCAATGTAAACAAAGACTCAATTTCTTCTCATCCCCACTGCGTCTCTATTGGGGAGGAAGGGAGGGTCGTTTAATTTATATATTCACCGGGTAAGTACTGTATATTAAAAAATTTATTTTATAATTAAAATATCATTTTTAAATATTTAACTTAGCCAGTGAATATATATAAGTGAACCCTCGTTTATCGCGGTAGATAGGTTCCAGACGCGGGCGCGATAGGTGAAAATCCGCGAAGTAGTGACAGCATATTTACCTATTTATTTAACATGTATATTCGGACTTTTAAAACCTTCCCTTGTACGTAGTACTGTTAACAAACCACCCTTTACACCCTGTAATGTACAGAACACTTAATGCATGTACTACAGCACCCTAAACTAAAACAGGCACAAATATTAAAGGCGATTTTATATCATGTGTTTCCTAAACACCTAAAAAGCACGATAAAAAATGGCAACCAATGTTTTGTTTACGTTCATCTCTGATCATAATGAAGAAACAAACTCATTTAGTGTACACATATATGTACGTATGGTTAGTTTTTGCATCGATTATATTGATTATACAGTACTGTATGTTGATTTTTTTATTACCAATGTTTTAGTTTACGTATTTTTCTTAGGACTTCCAAATGAAATCTTTTTCTTTATGACGCCGCCTGAAACGACGGCGTGTACACTCAGTAAACAACCACGCTCAGAACAAACAAGGCATTTAACACGCATGATGATAGTGATAAATAATGATACAGTACATACAGTATTTACAGTACAAAGCATTTACAAAATATGTTACCTTACAAATATAAATTATACAGTACTTGTACGTAGCAAAGCAGGAAAACAATTTGAGAGAGAGAGAGAGAGAGAGAGAGAGAGAGAGAGAGAGAGAGAGATTGTTTTACGTACGTAAATGTAAATTTTAAACAAAAAAAATATGATAGGTTACAACATGTAGACTTTTAAAACCTTCCCTTTAACTTAATGCATACAGTACATACATTACTAAACTATAAAACAGGTTAAAGTAAAAAATAAAGATTGTTACTGTACTCACCACGAAAGAAGTTCAAGAAAAACTTGAATGACGATGGCGATGAATTTGCTGCACAGTAGAAATGATGATGATGAAGCTGATGATGTGTTCTACTGTGCAGTCAATGATAGTATTTTACGTCTCTTCAGACGGAGGTGTCTTTTCCTGGGACACCTCTTCAACTTCTTCAATTTCTTCCGAAGGCGTACTAGCAGGAGGAACTGGCTCTTTTTTTGCGAGGCTGAAAAAAACATTGTGATCGGAAGTTGTTGCCGCTGCTTCTTTTTTCGATACAAGAGCATCCTGTAGGGAGTCGTGATGTCATCGACCTTGTTGCAGAATTGCATCGAGCGAACCATATCCTCGTCCCACTCTTGCAACATTTCTTTCGCCTCCTTCATATGGTTGCAGAACTTGGCGAGCCGTTCTAATGTTAAGCCCGTTTCTTCTACATTTTCTTGGGTCTCTTCCTGGGTACCCTCACTCTCTTCCTCACTTGCCGATTTCGTCAGGTCTTCGAGGTCTGCGTCAGTTAGGGGCTGGGAATGGCAGTCCAACAACTCGTCGACGTCTTCAGTCGTCATGTCGCCAAACCCGTCACCCCCAATTATGGCAGCCAACTGCACAATTTGCGTATTGCAGAGTGTTGGATTTCCGACGGAGTAAATCCCTTGTCGTCGTAAACAATATCGGGCCACAGCTTCTTCCAGCTCGCATTTACGGTTGCAGGTTTCATCTCTTGAAGTGCCTTTCGAATATTCTGCAGGCACGTGGCTATGGTGTACTGCCGCCAGTACGCCTTCAAGTTGAAGTCTTCATCCTCGTCATCTTGGGCAGCATCCACACACGCAACGAGGTCCGCCAAGGTATTCTTCGTGTAGAGGGCCTTGAACGCCCTGATAACCCCCTGGTCCATTGGTTGAATTAATGACGTGGTGTTGGGTGGCAGGAACTCAACCTGAACGCCCTCACGCGACAGGTCAGTTGCGTGTCCACCAGCGTTATCCATAAGGAGAAGGATCTTGAATGGCAAGCCCTTCTCTAAGAGATATTCATGGACCTGCGGGATGAAACACTGGTGGAACCAGTTGGAGGTCAGCATCTTCGTAATCCATGCTTTTTGATTATGCATCCAGTACACGGGAAGGAGATTCTTATTTTTGTTTTTCAAAGCGCGAGGATTTTTCGACTTATAAATAAGCCCCGGCTTTAACAAAAATCCAGCAGCATTGCCACACATCACGAGGGTAACGCGATCCTTGAATGCCTTAAAGCCAGAGGCTTTGGCTTCCTCTTTGAACAGGAAAGTTCGCGACGGCATTCTCTTCCAAAACAAGCCGGTTTCATCCATATTAAACACTTGTTCCGGCTTGTATCCACCTTCAGCGATAATGTTCTTGAAAGTCTGGTTCACGTAAGTTTCAGCAGCGGCAGTGTCAGCGGAAGCAGACTCCCCATGCAGGGAAACGCTTTTCAGGGCGAAGCGTTTCTGAAACTTCGCGAACCATCCTTTGCTGGCGGAAAAACGTTGTTTCTGACGCTGGGAATCAGTGGAGGTCCCTGGTTGAGGATCATCTACATCATCATCTTCTTCAGCATGGTCGCCATCGTCGTCATGAGGTTCCTTTGCTGCAAAATTCTCATACAAGCTCAAAGCCTTTGTTCGGATGGTGTTCGTATCCAACGCTTTGTTCTTCTTCCGACAGTCGGCAATCCACACAGCTAAAGCACCTTCCATGCGTACGATCGTTTTATTACGCGTTGTAACGACTCGCTTCGCTGATCTGCTAAAGGTGATTGCAGCAGTCTTTCTAATGTTCGCCTCGTCCTTCCTGATGTAGCGAACGGTGGATTCGTTGATGCCAAAATGGCGGCCGGCGGCCGCGTAACTTCTACCATCTTTTAACATGTCGAGAAGCGTAACCTTCTCAGCTATCGTCATCATTCTTCGGGTGGCGTTTAGGCTCACTACCAGCCTTACTAGAAGCAGAACGCTTGGGAGCCATTGTAACAGAAAGTTCAACAAAAAGTTCAACTTAAAACAGTCGCACACAGCACAGATTAAACTTCACAAAGTTAAGAACGTCTACTCAGCAATACGCGGAAAGAGAAAGTGAACGATGCAGACCCGCGAGAACTGTGATGCTGGAAGTTGAAGATGCGGGCAAAACACCAATCACAGGCTAGATAACAAAACTTGAGTTTTGATTCGTCATCTGTCAGCGCTTGAACCAATCACAACCCGTCTTACAGTACATGGTGCGTTGGTTACTCATAGAAGATGCCCCGCGCATACTGAACGTACGTAGATTAAGTACAAGGGTACCGTAATAATAATAAATAATGATAATAATACTGTACAGTACAGTAATAATAATAATAATAATGATTAATAATAATAACAATATAATTTTATTAACAACAACAACAATAATAATAATAATAACAATAATAATAAAAATTTACGTACGTACGCTATTTTACGCCTCTCTCTCTCTCTCTCTCTCTCTCTCTCTCTCTCTCTCGTACGCTTACAGTACTTATTCGAAATGTGATTTTTGCAACAAAGAATATTATTGGATGCAGTACTGTACTACGTACGTATACATACAAAAGATTCATGGAAAAGAAGCACATCCATTACAGTACACACCATTCTAATATGGTATGACTGCATCTGATTTGCGTTTCATGTTCGATTTAATTTTACTACGTACTGAATTATCGTATGATCACATTCTCTTTTCGTGTTTTATTTCTTTCTGTGCTGAATTATATATCATATGTAATGCAATGAACAATCAGTAAGAGCAGATATTACTAATTACAGTATTAATGGAATTACAGGTAACAAAATATCGTATTTGGTTATCTTCAGATTTCGCGGTATTTTCGAATTTTCCGGAAAATCCGCGATATGTATATATATATGGGTTATGGGAAAACCCCGCGAAGTGGTGAATCCGCGATTGTCGAACCGCGAAGTAGCGAGGGTTCACTGTAGCTGATTCACACCCAGGGTGGTGGGTAGAGACCAGTTAAATATGTTTACATCATATAAGCTAAGAGTTTTTATTTCATTTTAGAAGTTATCAATATAACAAAAACAAAATAAATAGGTACCTGGTAAGGAAGTCGACTTAAGACGATTACTCTGCCTTGTAAGTACGTCTTCCTTACGGAGCCTCGCGATCCTCTTAGGATGCTGACAGACCCCTAGGAGCTGAAGTATCAAGGGCTGCAACCCATACAACAGGACCTCATCAAACCCCTAATCTGGGCGCTCTCAAGAAATGACTTTGACCACCCGCCAAATCAAACAGGATGCGAAAGGCTTCTTAGCCTTCCGGACAACCCATAAAAACATTAAAACATTTCAAAAGACAGATTAAAAGGATATGGAATTAGGGAATTGTAGTGGTTGAGCCCTCACCCACTACTGCACTCGCTGCTACGAATGGTCCCAGTGTGTAGCAGTTCTCGTAAAGAGACTGGACACCTTTTAAGTAACATGACGCGAACACTGACTTGCTTCTCCAATAGGTTGCGTCCATGATACTTTGCAGAGATCTATTTTGCTTAAAGGCCACGGAAGTTGTTACAGCTCTAACCTCGTGCGTCTTAACCTTAAGCAAAGATCGGTCTTCCTCACTCAAGTGTGAATGAGCTTCTCGTATTAACAATCTGATAAAACATGACAAAGCATTCATTGCCATAGGCAAGGATGGTTTCTTAACCGAACACCATAACGCTTCAGATTGGCCTCGTAAAGGTTAAGTACGAGCTAAGTAGAACTTAAGAGCTCTAACAGGGCATAAGACTCTTTCTAGTTCATTGCCTATGATCTCCGATAAGCTGGGAATATCGAAAGATTTAGGCCAAGGACGAGAAGGTAGCTCATTTTTGGCTAGAAAACCAAGTTGCAGAGAACAAGTGGCCTTTTCTGACGAAAATCCGATGTTCTTGCTGAAGGCATGAATCCCACTGACTCTTTTAGCCGAGGCTAAGCATACCAGGAAAAGAGTCTTAAGAGTGAGATCTTTCAGGGAGGCTGACTGTAAAGGCTCAAACCTGTCTGACATGAGGAATCTTAGGACCACGTCTAAATTCCACCCAGGAGTAGCCAAACGACGCTCCTTAGTGGTCTCGAAAGACTTAAGGAGGTCTTGCAGATCTTTATTGTTGGAAAGATCTAAGCCTCTATGCCGGAAGACCGATGCCAACATGCTTCTGTAGCCCTTGATAGTGGGAGCTGAAAGGGATCGTCCTTTTCTCAGGTATAAGAGAAAATCAGCTATTTGGGCTACAGAGGTACTGGTCGAGGATACAGAAACTGACTTGCACCAGTCTCGGAAGACTTTCCACTTCGATTGGTAGACTCTAATGGTAGAAGCTCTCCTTGCTCTAGCAATCGCACTGGCTGCCTCCTTCGAAAAGCCTCTAGCTCTCGAGAGTCTTTCGATAGTCTGAAGGCAGTCAGACGAAGAGCGTGGAGGCTTTGGTGTACCTTCTTTACGTGTGGCTGACGTAGAAGGTCTACTCTTAGAGGAAGACTTCTGGGAACGTCTACTAACCATCGAAGTACCTCGGTGAACCATTCTCTCGCGGGCCAGAGGGGAGCAACTAACGTCAACCTTGTCCCTTCGTGAGAGGCGAACTTCTGCAGTACCTTGTTGACAATCTTGAATGGTGGGAATGCGTAAAGATCCAGATGTGACCAATCTAGGAGAAGGCATCTATATGTATTGCTGCTGGGTCCGGGACTGGAGAGCAATAGATTGGCAGCCTCTTGGTCAGCGAGGTTGCAAAGAGATCTATGGTGGGTTGACCCCAAGTCGACCAAAGTCTCTTGCACACATCCTTGTGGATGGTCCATTCGATTGGAATTACTTGACCTTTCCGACTGAGACAATCTGCTAGGACGTTCAAGTCGCCCTGGATGAACCTCGTTACTAGGGAGATGCCTCGATCTTTTGACAAGATGAGCAGGTCCCTTGCGACCTCGTACAAAGTCAGTGAGTGGGTACCTCCCTGTTTGTAAATGTACGCCAAGGCCGTGGTGTTGTCCGAGTTTACCTCCACCACCTTGCCTCGAAGGAGATTCTCGAAGCTTATCAAGGCCAGATGAACCGCCAAAAGCTCCTTGCTGTTGATATGCATGCTCCTCTGACTCGAGTTCCACAGACCTGAGCATTCCCGACCGTCCAGCGTCGCGCCCCAGCCCAAGTCCGATGCGTCCGAGAAGAGAACGTGGTTGGGTATCTGAACTGCCAGGGGAAGACCTTCTCGTAGGCTGATATTGTCCTTCCACCAAGTCAGACAAGACTTTATCTTTTCGGAAATCGGGATCAAGACCGCCTCTAGCGTCTTGTCCTTTTTCCAGTGAAAAGCCAGATGGAATTGAAGAGGACGGAGGTGTAGCCTTCCTAGCGAGACAAATTGCTTCAGGGATGATAGCTTCCCTACCAGACTCATCCACAGCCTGACTGAGCAGCGTTCTTTCTTCAGCATCTTCTGGATGGAGAGCAGGGCTTGAACTATTCTGGGGGCCGACGGAAAAGCCCGAAAAACTTGACTGTGAATCTCCATCCCTAAATACAGAATAGTTTGGGATGGGACCAGCTGTGACTTTTCCAAATTGACTAGGAGTCCCAATTCCTTGGCGAGATCTAGAGTCCAATTGAGATCCTTCAGACAGCGATGATTGGAAGAGGCTCTGAGAAGCCAGTCGTCCAAGTACAGGGAGGCTCTGATCTCCGATAGCTCGAAACTGGTACCCCACATTCCTGTGAACAAACCTCAGAAACGGTTGGGAATCCGGGTGTATAGGAATGTGGAAGTAAGCCTCCTGAAGGTCGAGAGAGACCATCCAGTCGCCTTCCATAAATGCTGTCAAGACAGCCTGGTAGACTTCATCGTGAAGTTTGTCTTGACAATGAACACATTGAGCGCACTTGCCTCTTACGTACTCCTGCAGTGAACATGGCTGCCAAATCATGGAGCCATCCCTGAGG